>NW_025944502.1:95639-164293 GCF_000764305.2 Hyalella azteca
ATATAAGACTCTGTAGAGTCTGAAACATAAAGAAAAAACATAAATAGGCTGTCAAACATAAAATATGTTATATATGGTAATTTTATATTAACTTATAAGCCGGTCTATGTTACCCCGTCAGGGCTGACATTAGGTGGTCTAAGTTACCCCATTTGGGGGCGGCGCCCCCCATTTGCAAACTATGACACATTCCTAAAATTTGTCATTTGCATATGTAACTAGAAGAGTTCTACTACAACGTATCAAAACCTGGAGTTATTTAACCAAAAAATAAAAAAATTGGAGGGGGTACTCTGACAGGCTTTAAATAATATCTTTTTTTCATGGGTCACATTTCTAATTTTTTAACCTATTAGATATGCAAACTTTTCAAATCTTTCTATTGTGTTATGTAGCCTCAGTATTAGGCCTTTAATGCCCATTGACAAAATTTTTCTATGTCAAATAGTTTTTGAGTTGTGGGGGTTTTTGTTCAAAAAACGAAAAGTGGTCTAAGTTACCCCGCCGGTCTAAGTTACCCCATTTTACAGTACCGCGTTTACCCTAGTCATGTGAAAAAATGAAAGAAACTAATTTTTCTATATTAAAAATTTATCAGTAACTGACATTTAACAAGAATCAGAATGGTTTAATAACCTTTGTAAATATTATACATGCATGCAGAATCAATTGTGTGCAACAGTGGCGGGAATCTAATGATCGTTTGTTCTCATTACTCAATCGGTGAGGTAACTACACAACATTACTGCAGATAAAGCTCCCAAACTTCAAGACAATAATTGAGTGAAAACTTTACGTGATATATTGTGAGCCTTCTAAAGTTTTAATAATGAAATCACAAGGTTCACAGAATCTAAAGGTTTGAATGCTAAATTTTTGACTTTCGAGTACTCTATTGACTATCGAGTCTATTCTAGTAGGTCAACTGTGAAGTGTCATGTTGTTTGTTCTGCATTGCCTTTTCTTCGAAAAGTTTCTCCTCAATTCGAAAGCTGAGGTAACAAATAGGTGCCATAAATGTTTTTTTTACATTTAATGTGAAACTATTATGTTGGGAGTAAATAGTATTTCCTTCTGTAGATCCATTCCTCTTGCTCATCTGTGAGTGACGCGCGCAATTAACAATCTTGCATGGGACCTTCTCTGTGTTGCCCGACTTGATGTTCATACGATCATAGCTACCGTAACCAAAGCCAATTTCTGACGGCCTGCAAACCTGTTTCTAGTTGCCTGGAATGTTTTTTTCAAGGCAGAATGCTTTTTTTATGTGAACCACGAATTTTAGAATTCCAGCCTGCCCACAAGTTCAATTTTGAGTACTATAAGTAGACCAGGGGCCATATTAGCAAAACTTCGTAAGTACGCAAATTGACTTACAAGTGGCATTGCTATGAAAACGTAATACTAGCGATGGTATTATAAAAACATTTGCGCGGCAAAAAAATTTAGGCTTTTAGGTAAGACTTGCGTACGAAAATTTTGATAATGCCAAAATTAGGGTGTAAACTAAATATAGTGGCGTAAACGTCAACATTTTTCCTATCTATGTAGTATAATGGAAGTCAAAAAATACTACATTTACTAGCTTTGAAAAATTCCTGAAAAAATGGTAAAATACGCTATTTTGAAAAGTTACTTCTGCTAAGGTCTGTAGTAAAAGAATATTCCAGGTGTCGGCTTGAAAACTTTATTTGCAGAATTTACATACCTCAATCGAAAAAAATAGCAGCCATTTCCGCACGGCGGGGCTAATTGGGACACCACCCCGAGGCTATTTGGGACACCCCCAAAAACGCATTTACATTAGAACCTCAGTAAGCAAAGGCTCCAGTTAAGAAAAAAAATTGATTGAAAACAAAGAATATTGATTACATTTACCTCACTCAGTGAAAAAATTTCACTTATCAAAAAATTAGTGCATCATTGGTCATCACAAAATTGTGCATAGAATGTCATATATAGAATTGTGCACCAGGCATCATAGAATGAAAAGTAATTGACCTAAACTATGATTTATTTCTGCAAAACATATGGTTGTCACTAAAACATTCCTTTCTGTTTCAGCTATGTTTTTCATGATCTTTTTTTTTAGTAAGTTCACTTAACCCAATTAAAATGGTGTGAAATTACAAGCCTACTGTAAGCTTAAAGATACAGAAAAAATGCTATAAGGCTGCTGATATGAAGCTTGCAGTGGACAAGGTTGTTGTAAATGCTCAATGGCATGTTCATGGACACGGTAATATTGCATCAATAATACGGTAATATCGCATCAATAATACGGTAATCAATGTAATTTTACCTCTACATCATCTACAATGAAAGAGGAGGACTTCAGAGTACTGTTAGTAATAGATGAGTACACTCTGCATGCTTCAAATATTTTAAAATGAAGTTTTATTCCAAGTGTCCCAAGTAGCCCCATTTGACGGGGCTACTCAGGACACTTTTTTTCTTCTGGGACCTCACAAATAGCATATGGAATTCTTTTGAAGATGCCATTCGATAGCCCTCGCAAAGAGCTATAAAATGAGCCTAAACTTGTTTATGAAATGTTTCATGGTGAGAAGTTATAAACGACAAACTCTCAAAACCGTCCCGAGTAGCCCCGGTTGACGGTACTTAAAGAAGAAAGTTTATTTTCCTCAAGATTAGCATAACATACCATTTAATAAATAAATATAAAAAATATTTTTAAAAACCATGTTTTTCTGGTATTTACAAAACTAAAAATAGTGAAATAAAACAAATAAATAAACTTTAAAAAAACATTTTCTTAATGGACAAAAAAGAAAAACATTTTACTCTTGCATAACATTTATGTTATGTAAAATGTTATGTAATGTTAACATTTACTCTTACATAACATTTAAGTTAGGTAAAATGTTATGTAAGAGTAAATGTTTTTCTTTTTTTGTCTGTTAAGAAAACGTGTTTTTTCAAAGTTTTTTTTATTTGTTTTATTTCACTATTTTTAGTTTTGTAAAAACCAGAAAAACGTTGTTTTTAAAAATATTTTTATATATATTTATTTTTTACTTTTTAGTTAGCAATTTTAACAATTCAAATCAATTTCCAAGGTTGGCAAGTGTGGATGTTTGAGAATAAACTTGATTACAAACTGTGAATTTTTAGTGTTTTTTTCTTTTTATTTTTTTTCAAAAAAAAATTTTTAATTATTATTTCTGATGACCAAATCTTGAATTGTTAGGCAGCATAAACATGCATGCCAAATTTCAACTTACTAAGATGTTTAGAAGTACTTACTCTAAATTAGGGTTTGAATTTTTGATGTTATTTTTATGTGGGGCAAGGTATTTATTACGGGTCATACTTATATGTGCACACCTGAAATGTCGGAGTTACTATTCTATTACTAACAATAGCGGCTGCTTTTATGGGCTACGTTCTACGTGTGAATCAAATAAAGAAAAACTTGTAAAAATACTTATGTTTTGAAAACAATATCAGGAAGATGGTGTCCATTAGCTGCATCACACTGTTGGAGTCCTTTTCGGAAGTTTCCCACAGCACGTTCACACAAAAATCATCAGTCATCTAGATTATGAGGCTCCCTTTTATGCTTGTGCTGCTCAAACACAGCTCTCAAAACTGAACATCATTCAAAACAACTGCCTTAGGACTGCGTTGGGGTGCAGAAAAACCACTCCAATTCGATTTCTTGAAGTTGAAGCTAACATCCCTCCCCTCACAATTCATTGTAAAGAGCTTCTGTGTAAATACGACTCACAACACTACCAATGTGTTCCATAATTCATGATCTCTTCTGTGCCGAGCAACAGGACAGACACTCTCCTATATCTGTCTCACTTTTACCATCCTGTACCCAGGGTTGGTAATGATTAAATCAAAATGATTGAATCATGTGATTAAATCACTTGATTTTTTTTTATAAAAAATCATGATTTTTTGTATTTTTTCAATTTTTTTTATTTTTCCAGTTTTTTCAAATATTTAAATATATTGAGTGGCAGTCTTTAATTTATATTGAGGTATTGTTATTCATGGTTTAGTATAAATGTACTATGAATGACAAATTGGTACGTATATAAACTTGTTGCCTTTAGTGTGTATTAGGTTCCAATGAATTGAATGTTTTTGGTACAGAGGCATTGAGTGTGCAATACATTGTTTGTAGCTAGCAGCTTAGCTAATTCTTATAAGGCTATAAGTAGTCTTTAACTATTTGAATATTTGTTGTGTATTGATTACAATATACAATTTAAATGTGTTGGCTAGCTTATACAGGGTGGGGCAGAACTGATTGAACAGTTTTGAGGCAAAATAAGAGTAATAGAGGTACCGTCAACCGGGGCTACTCGGGACTGGCAGGGTAACTTGGGACAGTCCTTTGACACAGCGTAAAACTGTTTTAGTAGCAAAACTAATTGGAATATTGCAAAACTAAATATAGTGGCGTAAACTTCAACATTTTTCCTATCTATGTAGTATAATGGAAGTCAAAAAATACTACATTTACTAGCTTTGAAAAATTCCTGAAAAATGGTGAAATACGCTATTTTGAAAAGTTACTTCTGCTAAGGTCTGTAGTAAAAAAAAATATTCCAGGTGTCGGCTTGAAAACTTCATTTGCAGAATTTACATACCTCAATCGAAAAAAAAATGGCAGCCATTTCCGCATGGCGGGGCTACTTGGGACACCCCCCCGGGGCTATTTGGGACACCCCCAAAAACGCATTTACAGTAGAACCTCAGTAAGCAAAGGCTCCAGTTAAGAAAAAAAATTGATTAAAACACTTTGGGAACCACTGAGCTAGAGTATAGACCTGTATTTTGCATGTTTCAATTCAAGTTTAATTTAGCTAGTAAAAAAATGGCATCATTCATAAAAAAAAAGTGGTCTAAGTTACCCCATTTTACGGTATAATAAATTTGAAAATTGTTAATTTGTACCGGTAGTGACTGCTTTATCTAGAATTTTCATCTACAACTTTCTCATATATCATGCAACATTTTGAATAAAACCATTTTAGTAAATTTATCTTATAATTGTCTGTACTCTCTTGAAGTGTCTTCAGAAAGTTTAATTTCTGCATACGTCATTATTCACGGGTCACCGCGTATATAAGCTCTGTGAGCCGACTGTCAGTGAGTCTTAGGCAGTCATCGTAGAGCAGTACTTCTCAAACTTTTTCAGTCTGGTTCCCCCTTTGGCTCCTTAGTGAATTTCTAGCGCCCCCCACAGACACACCTCTTTCTTGAAATTTAGTATGCTGCAATTTTAAAAGATAAGGTTAAACACAAATGTGTATCTCACAAATAGAACCCCATTTAGTGAACCAATATGTTTTTTTTTTAACGGTTTCAGCACTAGAAACCTAGGACATCTTGAGCAAATTTACGGCCAGACTCATGGCCGGTCTCACGACCAATCTCCAAATTCAATTATCAAGTAATATCTCCCAAACTAATGAAAGCAGCTCTATGAAAATTGGAACACGTATTTATCAGAACCTAACGGTGATGTTTAGCTCCTAAATTTTTTTCAAATTCCCACCATTTGTGAGTTACGCATATGTTGTGAAACGCCGAAATTCGCAGTGATTAAAGAATTTCTTCCAAACTATTGAACAGATTAAGCAAAATTTTGAATATGCATTCCTAACTACCAAACGGTGATTTTTTTAGCTTATAAATTTTTTATTTTACCTTCGTTTGCAAGTTTTTTTTTCATTTCACAGTCATTCTTGATTTCACACTTCCTTATATTTGGTCCTTATTGCCCGGTAATTTGTCACTTAAATTCGCGGCAATCAAGAAATGTATTCTAAAGTACAGAATAGATTTCAACGAAACTTTGTATACCGTCAACCGGGGTAACTCGGGACTGGCGGGGTAATTCGGGACAGTCCTCCGACACGGCGTAAAACTGTTATAGTAGCAAAACTAATTGGAATATTGCAAAACTAAAAATAGTGAGTAATATATATCTCCAAAATTACTGCACAATTACGTAATATCTCCAAAATTACTGCACATACTGTGCATTGATCCTGTAACTTCTATCTAGTGTATCCCGTGAACCTATCTTCAATACTTACGCTTAGATACACGTCTGATAATAACACGTCTGTTATTATCCTTTCCTGGCCAATGAATATTTAATATGTTATTCGGACAATTTATTAATGAACCAAAACCCCTCGGGTTCTTCTTTAATCGATTACCAGATCCTCTAGATCTGACAGAGACAGAACCAGAGCTCTGACAGAGTTATTGCAACTTTGACAGTGGTATTTCTATGCCCACCCACAAAAGGGTTAAGGAGGCCCATTTGGTGCAGGAAAATTGCCCAAAATCCTAGCTCTTTGTGAGTGGTGCAGTGTCTGAAGTGTGCATTGATGCCATGTTTTTTTCAAACTTGAATGTTATTTTAATAAAAAAAATTTTCTCTTTGAAAAAAAAAACTATATAACACACAAGATGCGCTTGTGCACAGATATTACACTCTCTTGAAGTTCCTTACAGACAGTTAAAAAATTGTTTCTATGAGCACCTGCTCCTCAGCCCCATACTTGACGTGATGAGGAAGCTACCCACTAAGAAAAATAATTTTGGCATTTTTCTACTGAAAGCTGGTATTGTGGCTGAATTCTCTGCTTTTATTGGATGTTTTTATGTATATTATCGAATGAACACAAACCAAGGTAGGTAAAACTAACATGACCTAGGTATATAAAAATGTTTACTGTTAAGTGTAAATAGCCAATTTTTTCCTTCTAATTTGGATTTGCTCAAGTTCATTTGAATTTATTCGTTCCTTTTTTTCCTGTTGTGTGATAACAGTAGAAATATTTACCAATTTCCTTCTAATTTGGATTTGCTCAAGTTCATTTGAATTTATTCGTTCCTTTTTTTCCTGTTGTGTGATACTATTGTAAAAGAATCTTGTTCTTTCTTTTGCATACGGTACATTGATTATTTTATTTACCTTCATATATTGTAGCTTCAACTATCCTGATTTTTTCAAGCAGATTTAGCTTTGGTTCATTTGTGGTGTCAGTGACGATATGGTTGTTAAATCTCCACATATTCTATTCAAGCTGTAATATAAACTTATTTTTTTGGGCAATTTTTTCAGAGTTCCGGTATTACATGCACAAGAACTTCAACTCTGGTTTAGAAGGTGGGCAGCATCATGCTAAATATTTACAGCATTTTAAGATCATGCATTTTCTCAACTCATGATGATTGTACTGGTTTCATACTCAACTGATCCTGAATAAGTAGACATTTCTAATAATTTCTTGTTGTTAGCTTTGGTGTTGACTCTTGTAAGGATTTTACTCAAGCTATGATACTTGTTTGTACTAAAAAAGCTGTTCTTATTGCAGCGTATTATAAAGTTGGAGATTTTTTTGATTCAACCAACACCACACGTCAGCAAGACTTGACTGCTTTTGCTGCTTTGGAAGCTTCTTCAACATCTGAGCCTCAAAATTAAGTCAGGTTTGTCTTAAAAATGTATTAAGTGTAGTGCCAATATGGTGATACGAGTCAATGTAATATTCAATAATTGAAATAAATTCTATTATGGAACCTGAAGATATTTGTCTCTATACATATTTTAAAGTCACTGTATCCATAGATAAATGTAAAAAAGAAAACTCAGTACTCACTGCAGTGAGTGATGGAGAGCACATTTTCTCATCATTGAAAATGTGAAATGATGGACAGACAGACTATAGACATGACGATCACAATAGTGCCTTTTTTCCATAAATGAGAAAATGCGCTAAAAAATTTATTATTGCATTTGCATATGGTACTTTCATTATTATCATTAATTACAACAACTTTGTTCTTGTATTTAACGATTTATGCAAAATGACGAGATATTTGGTAAGGAATGAACATTTATGTTTTTACTAAATTGATGAATCAGCATGCCAAATTTGATAATTTTTCTTGATTTCCCTCAAGGGGACAAGTGAAGATATTGAACAACATGGCCATCCCAATCCAGTACAGAAAAGCCATTGTCCGCACTGGCGTCATTGGCTTTGGCACTTACCTGCTCTACAAGTTGATCATGCCTTCTGATGAGTATCTCAAGGTACTCTACTTATATAGTGTTTTTAATTATATAATTCATTTAAACCTCAATCCCTAGCCATGTATATACACAACAAGATGTATCTACTGCATTTGAATAACATTAAATAGTTACGTAATTCATTTATTACAGAAAATTAACAAATTACATTAATTTCTCTCAAGTTCATATAATTGATTTTGCACAATTCTGTAATAATAGCATCACAAATTGTGATGTCTTGCAGACGAATTTTTAGCAGCCATGTCCAGGCTGTGCTTGGGCCAGGTGTTATTGATGCGTTTTGCATGAATTACTGCTAGGAAGTCACAGTCATTGGCCTACATCACTCAGAAAAATCCATAGTAGTTCAAGACAAAATCTTAATTCTAACTATTGTATCATCCTCCCATTAATGGATGTTATTTGATTGACTCCATTAGTACCATAAAATAGATCTTTTAGACTAGGACCTTTTTGTGAGACAAAGTCATACAGTGAAGATATAAATATATATTGTATTCGTGTATTTAAGGCAAGAACTTGTAGAGTATAGGGTTTTCTTTTCTTAAATGTCAAAATGGTTCAAGTCACCCTATTTTAAGGTAGTTTGAAGCAATTGTAGCATGTATTTTTTTGTTTTATTTAAAAGTTAAGATGTTTTGCGCTTGAAGGAACACATTTAAATTATTTTGAACTGCAAATTTCTTATGTGATCTATTACTTAAAAAGCACTTATTTATAATATCCCTTCAATCTTAGTTTGCTTACAACAATAAAGATACAATAATTAATATTGACAGAATACTATTGACAAACTGGCATTGTTTTCAGAAATTCCACCAGGATGCAGATGAAAAGAATATCGGTTCTGGCCCCACCAGGTTAGGCCGCGTGGTGCAGCTCTCGCAGCAAGGTTATTCCTACGAAGCTATCACTAAAATTATCTCCGCGGAGCAGAAGGAGCGATATAAGGCGCTCTATGCCAAGGAAGCTGAAGAGAGAAAAAGAGCCTTGGAGAGAGAGAAGGTCAGTTCCTGTTGCCCTCCAGGCCTAGCCTTGTGGCCTTTGGCCAAATTTGTGAATAAATCTTCCTCACAAATCGATAAAATTCATTTTAATTTGTTCGCAATGTTTTCATCATTCTAAGTCGTACGTTTCATAGCANTTTGTTCGCAATGTTTTCATCATTCCAAGTCGTATGTTTCAAAGCAATTGTGAGAGGAGTTCCTATAAATTCTCTTCAATTTATATTCCAAAGAGTCTCATTGGAAAATCAATAGGTACTGAGCTTAACTTTCTGAATTTTTTTTTAACCCTCTACCGCCTGACTCGAGTAACCTGAGCAATATTGTCACAAGCCTACTTCCCAAAAAGGAAAGGTTCTAGTGAGCGCAAAATGACTTGCACTGATGGTTGCCGCCACGTACGACAACTTAAAAATGTTCTCTGTTGCGTACAAACGTCCTCAGGTTGCATTTTTTATATGTTACATTCTGGTTGTGCCATGCTCTCCGGCCTCATCTTGTGAGGGCACAAGCTTGGGTCGGGTGTTTGTCATTTACATATCGATATTTTGTCAATCATGCTTGTAAAATTTATCTTGCCCAAAAATTACATCAGTTCAAAATTTGTATTTGCTCTGAACTTTTTTGTAGAGATAATCAATTTCAATATAAGCAATCTTATTTACCCTCCTCAGCTATCGGTGGCGGCGGAGGCTAAGTCCTTACAAGGCGTTGTGCGCTCTACCGTGGACACCATCACACGCAGCGGCAGCTCTCCCACAAATTAAATTCTGACATTTCATTCTCTGAACCTTCGCTCATACTATGGATGGTTGTTAAGTTAGTAACTAAACTAACTCAACAACCATCCATTTAAAGAAAGTAGCCGTGCGCTTCTTTATAGCAAATCGCACGAGGCAGCAGTGTAAGAATTCAGTGTATTGCCGTGAGGCGGCGCTTGCAACTAGAGGGCTCACAGCTATCTCGGGTTATTACTGAGAACCATTTTTGATATTAAGAAAACAATTGACAGGCTCAGTCTGAAATCTGTGTGTGGCAATCACTTTAATAGGTTCTTCAATGACTTCAAAACTAAAGAATAATATTCACTTACTCACAGCTCAACAGCTGAAGAAAATTTCTACCCCTTGGTTTCTATTTCATATTAATTTTGCCATTGTTCCATTCGTTGTACTGTGGTTATTATTCTTTTTTTTTTTTGTTGAGATAGCTTCAACTAGATCTTCGATTTAAGCAGGTAGGTAGTCGACGACTGGTTTAGTCATGGTGTTGGGTAACGGGCATTGCTTGATTATTGTATTTTAGCGCATTTTCTCATTTATGGAAGAAGGCGCTTCTGTGCTCGTCATGTCCGTCCGTCCGTCTGTCTGTCCGACCGTGACTTCACGGACGGACGGACGAGAAAATGCGCTCTCTGTCACTCACTGCAGCGAGTACTGAGTTATATCATTTTTAATTCTCTGATGCATAAAAATCTGCCCCTCTGTTGACATGTTAATGACTCTAAGTTATCGGTCATGGATCTCGTTTTGTTGTTGGTACCGCCGACAAGCGAGGATCATTAGCGCGTTACGTGAGAGCTGCCTTAATTTTCTACTAGCTGCAGACCTTGTGCTATGGCGATGCACTACTTATTTTAAACGAAGATTTCATTTTTGAAAGCCTTCAGCTTCCTAATTGAGTGTGAAGAATTCCGCTAGAGCCATAAATAATATTCATACTCTGTTGCCGAAATATAAGTGTTGATCTTGGCTATGAAAACATTTTCATTGTAGAAATATATTTCCATGAGGATGTCTTTGAGTGATGAGCCGGTAACCTTCACGAAGGGAACTATGGGGAAGTCAAGACTCGCTCGTAGCCGCAAATCATAATGTTGCGAACACCTGAAATTTTATTAGGACCCATAACATACTAACGACTTTTCGAGAACCCTACGTAGCCTTATAACTCTGACTTGCGGACATGTGTTATAACCTGTTATTTAATTATAGTAGAAGTAAAGTGCACTGTTCTCGCTACCATTTTGTTGCGATGCAAATAAATTAGTGCAGCTGCGAACTTCCAGCAGATCTTCATTGTGTAAATAAACTACCTGTACTTCGCTCCCTCTCAAGATTGTAAAATAGAACTTCGTTCTTACGTAAAAGTTTTGTGATTTGTTCTATACCCGATGTTGCCCATGTTGATTATTCTCATTCAAAAGTACTGTGTTCGAACCATTTGACTACTAAACTTGAACGATCGTACGAATGAAAACAAATTTGCATGAAACGGCCATATTTATTTGATGTAGAATCTCAGTACAGGGAGTTTTGTTCACAAGGCTGTGAACAAAATCTGCGTTTCAGGAACTTCAAAGGTTACTAATGTTAGGAAATTTAGGTCCAGTGAAAAAAGAAAACTGGTTTACTGAGCAAAAACTGTATCTTAACGTATCATCATGGCTTACGTCTTACATGGTTCGTATGAAGACACACTGAAAAAAGATTCAAGTAGAAGTTTTAATGAATTAAAAAAGATCGGGATTATTTCGAAATACACGGTCCCACTACTCGGGTTCGTGAAGGAATGCAATTATAAATAGCTGCTAAATGCAGTAATGAAACGCCGCTAAGACAGATAATGCAGTTATGAGACGGAACTCAAAGCCAGGGCAGACCGAGTACTTACTGCAGGAACGAAGGAAATCCACCAATGTAGCCACAGCCGAGTTTGAAAACCACGAAACAAAGCTGCAAGTAGGTTTGGAAAATCATACCTAATTAAGAGTACTGCAGCAAAAGTATGTTCGTAAGCTGAAAATAGCGATGTATTCTTAAATTTGGCAGAATGAACTACAGAATATCAACAATATAAATCGTACAAGAGTTCAATCGTTTCTTATCATTCCAAGACGAACATCAAAACCCAAATTCATAATACGGCATGTAAATGAAGTTGAGAAATAAGTGCCTGGGGCAAGATAGAAGTAACGCTATTTTACCGTCATATCTTTACCAAAACAAATTCCTTCAACAGTTTGGAGGCAGTATTATGTTCGTGGCAATTTTAATGTACATTTCAAATCACATTATATTGATTAGATTTATGCTTACGTCGTCATATACGTTTTCATTGTTCAACAGTAATAAATTACAAAAATTAGTAATTTGAATTTCAACGTTAAACCTAATAAAGTCGAGAAAGCGCGATTTTAATCTATCTGTCATGACAGAATTTATTGAAGTGTCAGAAAGTTCACCTCATTGTATGTAATTTCGTTAAATTTTATTATATTTTAACAAACCCATAATTGGGTAGAAGTATTAAAAAAAATGTTTTCTCTAACACATTTCACGTACACCAACATCAATAATAATAACATTCAAACTATCCATATAATAAAGTTCCGACAGAATTGATGAACACCTTATCCAAACATACACGTGATATATAAATTTATTCAAATATCAGTGACGCATTTCCATTTATTTTTTTCTAGCGCATTTTTTGAACCATAGTAGAATTGTTGCTAAATCATCAAATTCAAATATTTCCGGTCGTTTCTGTACAATTGTTTTCAGTTCGATGAGTTGTTAACTTCATAAATAAAATTTTCATTATTTTGAGTCCATCATGTATAGTACTTATATCTCTTCAATACATAACAAACTAAGTCAACATTCTTATAAGTTATAATGAAATCATTTGGCCACCTTATACGTATTAAAATGTATACTATCAAACAACTTTTCGTTACAAACTTCAGAAACAAGACATTTGTCAATTTACAAAAGATGATGCGTATGTAATAATTTATATTTGTAAACAATCAAACACTAGTTTGCTGGAAGTCGTGTTATTTTCTCAATTCACTTGCACTTTGTTGAGGAAGAACAATCGAAATTATGGAGACCAAGATTTACTTTCTGGAGCGTGAACCGCACGTCGGAAACCTGAGTACATTCTCTTCACGAGTGCGGAACCTGTCATGTACTCAAAAAGTCAATTAAATTATTCAGTGTTTAGGGGATGTATAAATTCACATAGAAAAATACTGTCAAAATCTATACTCGCGTCAAAACTCCATACCTAGGTTCGGGCTACACTACATCAATCGTTCACTGCCTAGTGTATTGCAATATTTGGGCCGACCAAGTATTACAAATTTGTGAAAAAAAAATATTTCTTCACATTTCAAAGGTTAATGAATTCTTCGCTCCTACTACCAAGAAAATTCCTCGTAAAATCCACTCTTCTATCTGAAGACTACACGCTACCCTGACCACCACTCATCACTAAGCAAAGTGCACAGCCAGCATCCACCAAAAAATAATAAGTTTCTCAACTTTATCCGACAATATTCATGGATTAAAATTATTAAGGATTTTCTTTTATTCCAATAACTAATTTAAAAGAAAGTGACTTCCTCAAAATAGGTTGCTATAAGCGCATATCAGTTATTTCCAAGACACTTTACTATGGTGACTTGTACAATTTGAGTCAGTAAAATCAATACCAATTTCCGCTAAGATAAAAATATTTCAACGAATGAAAAGTTGAACACTCTAGCTCAGGTGCACTCAAATTCAATTTCATAACAATCCAGTTATTACAAAACTGTTAGGAACTGAACAATGTCTGCTCACCCAAATTTTTATACGTTTGTACCCTTCCACATTTGAAATTCTCGCAAGATTGTGGATGAAAACATTCAGTTGAGTGAGAATATTACAAGTATTCCTGCTTCAAACTATAAGTGAATTTGATGGAAAAAATACAGGCCTGGCCGAGTTGCAAGACCTAAACACAAGCGCATCACTAATCAATTCTTGCAACATTGCATGACTGAAAATATAAATTTACACGAATCTATCAACGTCTCCCTGAAAGTAATCTCATTATTTTTGCCACGCTTGAATTATGTCAGCCATGACTAGACAAAAGCACGTTGAACTCAAGGCCCATGCAAAAAACTATGTACATGAACATATTTTAAATTTATATCTAAACTATTGCAACTTGGTCGTGTTTATCAATAAGGAAAGCGCAAGCAGTCCACTATAGTTTTATTATAGGTACTTATCAGTCACGTCAATAGCATGAGAATAGCTTATATTGATATCTAATGTTTTCAAATAAGCTTTATTTGCATGAAATGCAGATGCCGGCGTAGTGTTGCTTCATATATAACCATGATCTCAATGGATAGTACCGCATTGAAATCAGGAATAAATGGTTATATATAACAAATTATAGTAGGCGTTTAAAAATTACTTTTTAAAGACAACACTTCAAAAGAGGCAGTGCCTCTGATGTTACACATGTATAATGAACTTTTTATTTTAATTTTAAGTATTTTGAAAAATTATTTAAATATCTTTTATATATGAAAAAATACATTTTAAAAATTATTTATTCTGTCAATTGATTCAAGCATTGTCTCCGACTTTGCGCAAGTGTGCAAAATTTCAGATTGACTGGACAGGTAGAAGTGTGTTAAATAGCGATTAAAAGATTTGTTGCAGACAAACAAACAAACAAACAAGCAAACAACATGAAGTGAAGTTAGAGAGAAGAGTTGTAAAATATAAAAAATAGCAGGTAAAGTCGGGTATGTGTCAAGTTATTGAACACACATGCCCTCTAATGAAATGAAATTCCATCAAAACCTAAGTATTTGTCTCACTTATTCGTCAATAACATTGACGAATTTGCAGCGCAAGATAATTCGATGAGTCGTAGGGAGGAATCGGTGCTGGCGTTTAAATGCAAAGTCATCACGAATATTATCAATATATTTTTTAATAATTACTCGTATCTTTTATAAGAATGTGGCATTCTTGTGCAACCTACTTTTATTTAGTATATGGAATGTCCTTTCAAAAGCTGCCAGCTACAAATCTACCTTCGAAGATATTGCGAACGTGATTTGCAGTTGAAATTTAATGAGGCAAAGATGTTTAAAGCCACGCAAGTTCAAAGCCGTGCACGTTGAAATTTGGCACATGGTGAAGATAATTCTTCAGTTGTATCAAAATATAACTGATTGTGAGTTTGCGTCGAAATTACAACCGTCGCTTCTCGAATTTAATTATTAACATTGCAGGTAAGAAAAGCATTGTATGAAATAGACTAGATAGTCAGTTTTACATGTTGGGTTCACTAGTTGTGTCAAACTGCTCATTAATTTGAATAGTGTTGGAATAGAAAAACATTGCTAAGCATACGTAGATGACTCCAGAAACATACGTAAACCAAGATAGACTTAGACTAACATCGATGAACAATAACTTACGGGGAGAGAACGTGCACGAAATATTTTCAATTAAAAACCAGCAATATTCAGTCCTCGTGTAATTGTTATTAAGGAAATGAAGGTACATACGACAAACCTAACATATACACTAGGTACTCAGTGGTTACTAAATACAGTGTACCTAAATTCAGCCTAAATATTGTAGGCATCACACATATCATATAAATTTAGCCAAATAACGACCATTGCAAACCTTGAAACGTCATGTTCCCTTTTACTGATAATTCTTTACTGGGTAAGTGATCAAATCCAATGCAATATTGAACTGGACAAAAAATTTAAAAACAAATTGGTTTTAACCGTGAGATTATTTCATACAAATACTGATTTAATGCATCCATTGACATCATTCGACCACGGTTTGGTTCGGCCATTGAAAAGATTTATCGTAGCCTTAAATACAAGATTTGTTCTAAATGTAAGAACCACGGATAAATGGACAATAATCGAGGCAATTTGGTGCAACCACTGTTTTGAAACATGCACCGAGGTATTTGTAATGATTTAATGTCCTAATTAAATTGCCCGGAAATGCCACGTGTGAGCGGTTTACGTTATAACACAGAGACACCGCTAAGTGCTAAGCCAGCTTAACATCGTATGGTAGAAACGTTACATTCTCTTCTTGTACAAAGACACGTTCGGTAGTGCACTTTCTATCCTATTAAAACTACTCACGACGACCGTCCTAAGCTATACTACAGGACGCAAACATTAATATGGCTTCATTATAACATGCAGGAAGTACTCTTCTTATACGATCTTCAAGACTTTAGCGACCACAAAACATACATACATCTTATATCCATCCAGTGAACAAATGGATTTTTTTTAAAAGAACAACAGCTTATGTAATTGACAGTAGAAATATTTACCAATTTCCTTCTAATTTGATATGGGAAGGCCAATTCTAAAATTTCATTGCTTACGCATTTTTCTTGAAGTTCAACAGAACAACAGCATTTTCCCAATCACAATTCGAGTTTTTCTCTACAAGAGAAAATTTAGTACCTGAAAAAGTACCAGCTTTACGCTAATGTTGCGAGAGGAACAAAACGTCAGGGGATCTTTAAAATATTCAATAGTTTAAAACGTTTAAAATATTCAATAGTTTAAAACGTTTAAAATATTCAATAGTTTAAAAAGTTTGAAATATTCAATAGTTTAAACGATTAAAGTACTCAATAGTTCACACGCGCATGAGAATGCGTCTGCTCTGACTATCGCCTCGCTTCGATTATTCTCGCGTAAATCAACCACTAAGCGAATGTCACTCTAGAGTCTCAGTTGAGCGAGTACTATAATTTTCTACATTTTCAAGTGGCAGAAAATGCTATCGAATATCCATAAAATATATGTACATGTATATTCAAATCGAGGGCTCGCGTTGTTATTTGATGTGGCAGAATGTGATGGGACTGTGATTTCAGTTATTTTACGTCGCAAAATACCGGTAAAACAAATATTGGCGGCGTTAGAAATATACATTAAACAATTAATAGAATTTTGCAAGTAATAGGGCTATTTCAAGCTCAGCCTCACGTTTTAATCCATACATAAAACTTCAAATTCTCCACCACATTACAAAATCTTATTTATTTTACATTTCACGTAATATTATTTTTACGGAAAATCGAGGTCATTTTATTGGAGCAATCCCATTCATTGCGATCTCACACCACTCAACCCCAACCGATCATATAATTTAAAGCTAAATATTTACACAAGAAAAATACGGATTAAGAGGATGACATAGCACAAAAAATACAAAGTATAGTCAATTATTACACTTATCATAAACATGTAGCGACTAAACATTGCAAGCATAGTCTTCCAGATCTTAATTGATCCACCTGATCCAAGTTCAGATACGAAAGGTTGCAAGGAATTTACACAGAAAATAAGACGCATTGCAAAAATCAAAACATGATCGTAAGTGAGCGAATTAAGGAGAATAAAAGATGTCACAGCACTAAACAGAGAGAAGTGCTCACCGAAACAGTTATCATGTTTTTGGTAACAACAATTTACTGAAGGAAGTCATCCGCTCGTTACAGGCGCATAATGAAATAATGTGCTTGGACAGAGAATGAGCGACACAGAGATCTTTTAGGTTAATCAATGCATTAATAGTTGACTCATAATAATAATATGCCCAATAAAAGGGCATATACCGTTGGAGAGAATGCTGTCCCTTTCAGTTGAATGAACTTGGCCTTAGACACAACACAGCGGATCTATGCATTGAGCACTAGTTTATATACTCCGGACGTCACCAATGTTGAAATATAAAGCAAATCTTACTCATCATATTGTTAAGTATCAATAAGGTTGATTAAAAACGACTCATCATTATCTTTACAGGAACATGCATCCTAGCTCTGCATACTGGATAATTTCACATGATTGGATAGAAAGACACTTATACCTTGGCGGCCATGTTCGATTTAATTTTGAAAAAGTATCGACCGCTTGCGTTCAAAAAGTGATGTGATAAATTAAATCACATTTCATTAAATGGATAATAAAGGAAGGAAACTTTAGGTATCAAATTTAGCTTAGATTAAGCAAAATAAAACATTCAAATTTAGATTTGTGATAAATTTGTTCAATATCCTTTTGTCTCAGCCTTGCCCATATGACAACATGTACATATTAGCAAGTATCATCACCTGAGTTATTAAATGACAGCTGAAACCAAATTAATAAATAAATGCCAGCAGTAATGAAATGTCTGTTCCTAAAGATTTACCTATCAATGCATCGAATGACAGCAATAATCAAATTACAAAATGAAAGCAGAAATACATTATTAAATGACAACAGTTATCAAATGGCTGTTCCTAAAAAATTACATATGAATGCATCAAATGACTGAAACAATCAAATTATTAAATGACTGAGAAATAAAATTAATAAATGGCAGCTGTAATCAAATGGCTGTTCCTAAAAATTAACAAATGAATGCATCAAATGACTGAAACAATCAAATTATTAAATGACAGAGTAATTAAATTTTTGAATGACAGCAGCAATTAAGTTATTAAATGACGGCAGTAATTAAATTATAAAATGACAGCAGTAATCAAATGGCTGTCCCTAAAGATTTGTTTATCAATACCCTGCAGGAGCCGCGAGATGGTGATCGCTCATGTTGCATGCGCAGGCGGTCATGTTAACAGGACTCGCAGACTATGATTAGACTGCAACGTTCGGAGGAATGCTATTTGACAGGGACGAGATATTCTGCTATATGGATATGAATAATTTCCGAGAAAACATTCCAATGAATTCTTTTCGTTTTCAAAACTCTTTCTCAGCAATTAACTTCTATCTCACGATTCATTAACTCATACTTAAGTAACAAATATGAAAGTTTTGTGAATGCGATACGAATTTTCAGAGCGTAGATAAAATGTTCTCTCTTTCTCAGTGAATGGCCTTATATTTTTGATTGTTGTATTTGTTTTTTGAACGACCAATTGATAATCTGTCCCGTAATCAATTTATTTCATACTATGAAGAAGGCTAGCTAAATAAGGTCATGAATTTTTACACTGAATAAAAGTTTAGTTATTATCAGTCCATGGTGCGTGTGTTACGTAGCACAAACGACTTTGGAAAATATTTATCAGATGTTTGTCTAATGGTTTATCATTCACAATATCCTTGAATGTTCGTCATTAAATTACTTCTTTTCATTAAAAACTATAAAACGCACAAACTTTGGTCTTCAATTCGCTTAAGAGCAACACGAATGACTTATTTAATCTCATATGATCGTACACCACAAAATAAAATATGATTTTACGTCAAAAACTCATAAGTTCAAAAAACTCAATTGTAAATTACTATTGACATCTCGAAGCTACGGAGGAAGACCGTTGCCACGAGCGGTGCCATCACCTTCGTAGCCCTCAGGCGGTCCCGTCAGGAAGTAAGTGACCATCTCTCCTTTGCCCTTCACGTTGACGGCGCCTCGACACGTCAGCGGCCAGCCACGGGCCTCCAAAATCTGGTAAACTTCTTGCGTTACCTGCAAGCAGCTCGAATTTAATATATAAAAAAATTTCATAAAGTAACACTGAGGTAGCCAATTTGCCTTTACCGTAACTGTGCCGAAAAATGCCCTAACTTTGAAAGGCGCGCGTAATTTGTCAAGACTTCTACCGTCATAGCTACAATGATTGTCTCATTTTAAAGGTGATAATACATAGCTAAAATTATTGTCTCATATTAAAGGTGATAATATATAGCTAAAATTATTGTCTCATATTAAAGGTGAAAACATTCCTTCACTGAGTGACCTGAATTTTATCGGTGTCACTGGTGGTATCCATCCTAGACGCGACGTTGACAGCGTTGCCCCAGATGTCGTACTGAGGTTTGCGCGCGCCGATCACCCCCGCCACTACAGGCCCGATGTTAATGCCTGAGAGTGAGCAACGATAAGGATTAATGATTGTAAGCCTCAACATGATAAACGTACCTAAATCTAAATTCTTATAATAAAACTTAATGAAACCTGAATTCTTGTTAAGGTTGCTAGTTTTGATGAAGTTTTTGAGTTTGACAATAATAGGAACTTTCTTGTCCTCAAACTAGAGGATTCAGTTCATAAGATGCAATTTACAGCTCAATCAAAGTATTCATATGTATATTATCTATATCTTAGCCAAATTTAAAATTCCTATTCATAGTATGAAATCGCTAATGAGATGTTCATCTATAGAGACTTCAATCAATTGAATTAATTATTTTATAATGTAAATTTCTACCTAGAAGTCTCTGGAAGCAGAAGTTTGGTTTCCGAATAAGAATTGAAGAAAAAGATTAAGAATTTCCAAAATGCATAATAATTGAAGATAATATAATAATAATTTGGAAAGAAATAATAATTAATAATAACACTTACCTATCCTAATCTTGAAGTTATTGAAGGAATGCTCGTTGACATACTCGAGCTGCACCCGCAACCGCAGGGCGAAGTGTGCCATGGCCGTGACGTGGGAGAAGTCCTTCAGATCACACGTCGTCTTCGTCAGACCTGCGAAGTGCGTGTACTGTCATAAGTAACAGCAGGTATATTAAAATAAAAAGAAGAATCCTTCAGATCACACGTCGTCTTCGTCAGACCTGCGAAGTGCGAGTACTGTCATAAGTAACAGCATGTATATTAAAATAAAAAGAAGAATCCTTCAGATCACACGTCGTCTTCGTCAGACCGGCGCATGTACTGTCATAAGTAACAGCAAGTAAATTAAAATAATAGAAGTTCTTCAGACTACACGTCCTTTTCGCCAGGTCTGTAGACACGGTAGGTAATCAGTGACGAGCACGTAAATTAAAATAATAGAAGAATTCCTCAAGGTTACATGTCGTCTACGTCACCGTTACACACATGGTAACGAGTAACGACTAAGTAGTTTATGATAATACAAGAAGTCTTTCAGATCACTCGTCGTCTTCGTCATGCCTACGCACGTTAATAAGTGACGATCGAGTATGTTAAATTAATTACGTTGATACTCGGAGTAAATGAGTTGGAGTGAATTCAATCTCGTAAATATTTCAGGCCTCCATGGAACTTATCTAGAACGGTATTAGAGAACACAGCCATCGTTGATTGTAACGGGAATAAGAGTTGATTAAAATTGCAAAAAAATTAAATGAACGAAAAATCTGATTAGAAAGAAATGAAAAATAATACTATAAATTTGATAACAACACAGTATTGATATTCTTCAGTCATATAGATAACAATAATACATTGTGTCACAGAAATCGCTCAGAATACCTCACACCTGATCAACAAACGTGGTTATTTATTTCGGAGCCGGTGGCCTTCACCTCACCATCGGTTATCATTTCTTTCGTCCCGATAGATTTGATCAAATCACCAAACGTCGTCATTTATTTCGGGTAGGTGAACCAAATTACCTGACCCGATGTTGCCATATAACTCACCCGAAGCTGCCATATAAGTAGCGCCGGTAGACTTGATTTTCTCGACGCATTTGAACTGCTCTTCGCCAAGCATCTCATCGAAGTCAGCGATGATCTCGTTGAGCAGCCGTAAACACTCGACTCCTTCGTTGTTGGCTTCCAACTCCACGTAGAACTCCGAGAAGTTCGGAATGGAGGCGAACATAATGCACACGCTCTCGCACTGCTCGTGGTACAGCTCCTGCAAGTGGAAACAGCTTTGAAAACTTTTGGTACTGATAGTGATTTTTGTATGAATGAAGCTATTAATGCAACGAATATGATAATTATGAAACTGAGCACAAATTGAACTATTTCACATCATGGGCTATTTCATTAGAGAGTATCTCACATCAGGGGTTTTATCATTAGAGTATCTCACATCAGGAGCCATATCATTAGAGTATCTCACATCAGGAGCCTTATCAATAGAGTATCTCACATCAGGAGCCTTATCATTAGAGTATCTCACATCAGGAGCCTTATCAAGGTTAAGGAAGTGTTCGGCTACGTGCTCAGGCAGGATGTTCGCTATGAGCTTCCTGTTGAAGGCTTGCAGATGCTCAACCTCCTCCTTCTCGCCTGCACAAGAAAACTTTCATAAGTTGACATATCAAATTAAAACTAAATACTTCGCAATAGTTCAAAAATAATAATATATATTATGAGACCAAATGCAGTCGTGCTCCTCCTGCTAATAGTTTACCGAATCATTGGTTGATGGTAAAAATTAATTTCTTCGTACTGTTGATGAAACATTTCTCATTAAATAAATGAACCACCATTAATGCAATCACGGCATACATTGTTTTTTAACGTGGATGAGTACAATGAATGAAAATGGCCACGATTCCATCAGTGGGAACGTGTATTCAACAATAACTCTTGATAATTGTAAGATAGTTGCAAACTATTGGGAAAATTTACTTCAACGAGCCAAATCTCGAAGAAATAACAACAAATATAACAACACCAAATAACAATTAACAGAATAACAAAACACAAAATTATACAAGATACGGATTGTGATTACTCGTGCCTCTGGGTAATCGAACCAGGCGGCTTTCAGGACCAAACTGACTCCGTTCAGAAAATAAATTGATAACTGTTAGGTTCACATCAGGGCTTAGTTATCATTTTCTTGAACATTAATTATATATCTATCACTGTTGTTTTGAGGATCAATATTATTTTGTACCCTTACCGTGATATTTCATAAAAACCTATATCTGTTTTAACATGGAAATCATTGATATGAATGAATATATTAACGAATCAATAATTATTATATGCAAAGTGGATTAATTTCATATTAAGCATGATAAAATTTGATAACTTTAGCGAGTGAAGATAGATACATGCACACATAACAATGTGTCTAAATTGACATTATAAACGCCTTGTATTACGGTTCTTTTTTTATTCATAAATAATTATAATATTATTGATTACCGTGGGCCTGGAGCTTCCAGATGAAGTCGAGTCTGGACGCCGTCTCGGTCTGTCGTGCGTGCATGAAGAGCGTCGCCGTGAAGCTCAGGAGCACCGCGACCGTGACCCACGGCAGCACGGCATCACTGCCACATAACAGTGGTGTCACTACGCGGGCAGTGATGACACCACCGCCTGCGTGGTGACACCATCTAAATCGCTTAAACCACCACCACCTAAATCGTTTAAAACTTAGTCGATATCTGCTAACGTTCACCGAATGTTGAAACGAGTTTTATTCGATCGAATTGTTTAGCTCCTGAATGTTGAATCAACGATGCTTCGTGTTATTGTTTGTGCTGAAATGTTCTATGTTTGTGCTGTTGTTATTTTTTTACTAAACGTCTAACATTCAAAACTTCAAATACTGAATCTGAAGATAATAACGTTATTGCAATAACACTGAGTTCAAGAAGAATTTTCAAGTTATATCCAACGCTCAAGAAACAAAATAATAAAGCTAGTGTAGCCGCCATATTCCATTTCTCTGGAATTTGCAGATGTAGAATTAGGCTACTAGACGTAGTTTATTTCTGATTCGTCAGAGCATTCAGTGTTTGACCCTAGATGAATGTATAGTACCCGAGGAACCAAGTTATTCGGTCAGTTAGATTTGTTGATTATTTGAATTATTGACTATACCGTTTCATATTTATTGATTTATCTTGATTCATACATTGTCATTTCTTGAAACATTCTTTGTATATTTGTCTTATGTATTTTATTGTAATTTTCTTTCTAGAAACCGTACATCATGAAATACTCGTTTTTTACCCTGCCATGATGGTCCGCCTTTGAATAGTTCAGCAAACGTTCCCAAAGGACTAGCCAACAAGAAAGTCCTTTACAGCTGGACTCATCGAAAAAATGAACAATCCCAGTACATTTAGTAGCAATTGAATTAAATACATTAACCAAATAAAAAATAAATGTAGAAATGATTGAATATTGAATATAATAGAAATTGGATAAAACAATTCTATAATTGTTTTATCCAATTTTTTTATAAACAATCGATTGAATTAAATACCTTAATCAAACAAAATACTAGAAAAGAAGTAAATGGAAGCTTTGTATAAACCTGATAAAATCGTGTCCGCAAAAGAGTGGCAAATGCGTCACTAGCAGCATGGTGAAGTATGTGCCACAGATAGTGAAGAGCAGCAGGAGCTTCAGCACTGGCACAAGAGTGCGAAAAACAGCACATGTCACCATCACCAACATCACGCTGTACGTGAAGTACTGAAACGAAGAACTTCAGTTACATTATGGTATGACTTCAGTTATAGTACGGTATCATTTCAGTTATATTATGATATAATTTGAGTTGTATTATGGTATAACTTGAGTTATGTTATGGTATAACTTGAGTTATATTATGGTATAATAAAACAGTTGTTTCGGCGCTAAAGAAAAATAGTCCCGTGAAATTATAGTATGCATCAAAGCTGAACTAAGACCACTACGAGCGAATACAATGCAATTTAATACTGAAGACATTACCGCTCAATGCACTTATGGGCGGGGCAACTAACTTATAAACGGCGTTAAAATGGAGAGGCAAGCCAGACGGCCAAATAGGTAATGAGGATGATTATTACTGGACTGGAAAATCATTTTATGATGCAAGCATATCCCTTGTATTATAGGATGTTGTAATTAAGAAAAAAGAATATAAAACTATTTCAAGAAAACATTGAGGTATGAATCGAATATCTAAGGGCTGCATGTGAGTTAATATGCAGGCTAAAATATTATAACGAATCAAAAGATGACAGAATGACAAGATGCGAAATAAGATGTGATTTTTGAATTGAAAATGAAAATTTTAGTATTTTAATATTGCGCGTAAAATTATAAGGTATTAGAACTCCCATGAGCCCTTAACTCAGCTAAACATACGTGCGTAAAATTGTATCCAGAAGAAACCAGGGCGTCGCGTTCGACGAGCGAAGCGTTCATGTCACCAACGTCTCGGTCAAGTCTTGTCAGGCTTGGTGCGCTCGTCGAGTCGTCGAACACGTATAACTCGGAGGCGTTGCTCGAGTTGAGCGCGAGTTGCTCAAACTGACACTCGCTGTAAACGCTCAAGTCGAACAGAAACTGCACGACGAGAACAATGATAGTCGATTTATTATTAATAAGAATAGAATCCACTTAATTTTACTCTAACAAGTCAATTGGGACCTGCACCAACTACATCGATGCTGAAATAATAAACGACGATAATAACTTTGTAAACGTAATAATTTCAAGTCATCACAGGCTAAACTGAAATAAAATATAGTTTCCAATCAAACGCAATAATTTCCTCCTATTTACTGAAGCAATGACCCTGTAATAATTTCTCCCCTTTCCACCAACGTTGCCATAATTTCTGGTTAATATTGCTAGGTATTTCTCATTCACGTGACAAGTTCTCCATAATTAGCCATCACATAGAGATCAATGATTCACGATAACACAGCCAATAATATAATATCTTCGCTGCAATATGACAGACCAGCGGCGCGACGGTACAGAGGAAGAGCAGCAGCACCACAAATGCTGCGAGGATCTGGCCCAGCGTCCTGTTGCTCGTCACGTCGACGCTCGCCCTGCGCAGCCAGCGCGGTGACTTCTGCGCGGAGTGAGGTGCGGTTACGTCGAAATAATGGCAGTACATGTAACGTAACCGTGATTGGTGCAGTACTATGATAAGTCGGTGTGGTTCCATGATGAGTTGGTGTGGCACCGTGATATGTCGTGGTGGTACCGCGATGTGTAGGTGTGGCACCGTCATGTGTTGGTAACTTGGTATATGATACTGTGATTGGTCGGTGATGTACCGTGATGCATTGGTGGTGGTGTGTCTTTGCATTGGTGTGTCTCCATTATGTGTTGGTGTGTCTCCGAGATGTAGTGATGTGTCATCGATATGAGTCGACGTCAGTAATCGTTCAAGCTGCTTTAATGCAACATAATTGGATATTTGAGGTGCTACTTTACTACACACAAGGTGAAAAGTGTCCCCAGCGCGTTTAGTTTTCTGTAAGGTTTGTTCTCTATGAATGCCAATTAGAAAGAGACAACTATAAATCAATAAATCCCGAACATCAAAAAATTAACGTGGATCTCAAAAGCACGGTAAATTATTCTCACCTGCGAATAGTGACGGTGTTAAAAAATGTCATTGCTTATAGTAATCACGCTCAAAATGGCAAGAATGGACCGATCAACTCCAGAAATAGAAAGAAGAGAAAGAGTAGCTAGGAACGAAGAATTATTCCACATATACAGAAAAAATTAAATCATTAACAAAGTTACGAGCTGACCTTCACGTCATCAGCCATAACGAGAGTCACGCACAGGCTCAGCAGCAGTAAACCGCCCGCCATGATGCCTGATGACTCACGCACCCCCCTACCGAAAAAATTTATAATTAACACTAGGTATTTCCCCCAGTATAATAAAAATCTGAAACAGAAATCATGGTCATACAACACCGTACAAATTTTTGGATGATGAAAGAAAATACACATTTTTGGCCGGGTAGTTTATCATTTAATAGGAAATTAATATATGTCAAAGTTTGTGCGTTTGAAAAGAGCAGACGCCGCATATATGGAGAGGCTTTTATAGTGCATATCCACGATACTTATCGTGTCGCGATATGACGTGCACATTAAAGTTTATTCTTAGTATTCCTATTCATAATATTCTTTAGCTTTATTCCTATAATTCTTAGATAGGCATTGTAAAACTAAAAGGAAAGGAGTGGACCAAAAATTAAAGTTAGATTTTGATATTGGTTTATCTAAATTATAGTTAAAGACGCCATATCGGCTCCGGAGATCTCATCGTCCCCATGCAACGCCGAGCAAACCTGCAGCTATCACTCGAACATTGCCAATAAACCACTGCGGCCTAACAAATATAAAACTGCAACAAAGTC
Source organism: Hyalella azteca (assembly GCF_000764305.2). Lineage (NCBI taxonomy): Eukaryota > Metazoa > Arthropoda > Malacostraca > Amphipoda > Hyalellidae > Hyalella > Hyalella azteca. The sequence goes on from NW_025944502.1 coordinate 122,456, forward strand.
ACTTGACGAAAGTAGCGGCGCTGAGCCACCACTTACCCCGGCACGACGATGGCCTGCGCCAGGAAGACCGTGGCGAGGGCGATCCAAGCGAAGGTGAAGTACGCGGGCAACATGTCGTCCCGCTCCCTACAGTAAAGTTATTCGTTTGGGACACATCTTACCAGAATTATTCGTTAGGGACACACCTTGCCAGATTATTATTCTTTAGGGACACATTTTTCCAAAACCATTCATTGGGTTCATAACTTGCCAAAATAATTCATTTTATTAAAATCTCACTTTACATGATTGTCTACTTTTCTTCGTCGGAAGTTCTGGGCTGGGGTACACAGTTAGAAAAATTAATCCAAATTATTAAATTATTACATTCAGCTTGTTGTCTCCTAGAAATGAAATTAAATCATTTATTTATTCCACTTGCAATGTGAAAAAATTCAATTCACACATGCCATCAATCTCAGTTAGGCAGCATTATTGTTTTGTTGCTTAAAATATCGAGCTCGAAAAAAATATTGATGCAGAATTAAGTACAACAGAATAATCCGACAGACAGCTGTATTTCATTTGAAATTCTGCGGAAAAAATATTTGTAAATTACTTATTAAGTCGAATTTACTGCAATTTGTAAAGCCAATGACTAGGGCGTTTGCAAATTTTCAGAGTGCGTGGGTAGGTGAGTCCCACATTTGATTCATGCTGGTATCGACACACAGGGTGGCTACGGATGATTACAGACACATTACCGTTTTTCTCGGCATTTACTGCACGTCTGAAAAGTGTAGCTCATGTTTTTACTGCCTCTATGTTTATATTAAAACAAAGATAGTTTGACAACTAACACACTCGATATTAATAATTTTAAAGACCTGACCGAGCCGTTTCTCGTACGCACTCAATTACTCGAACACTGGAATTTATTGGTTCTTGACACCGGAATTTGTAGGTCAATTCCTGATTAAATCTGAGAACACTTTTTCTTACTCATTTCACTGTTAATTCCATCATTCGCAAGTCTCTTTTAGTGTGAATATTTATATTCCTCTACTTCTACTCGACCACCCCAAAAGCCGGGCCTCTTCTTCTTGATTGGTCTCCACCACACCCAGTAGGCCCCACCTTCTACTCTATAGTTCTCCACTAAACCCATTAGCCTCTACATTTTCCTTGATTAGTCTCCACCAAATCAAGTAGCCTCCACCTTTTCCTCGATAGGTCTCCGCCAAACCGAGTAGCCTCCACCTTCTTCTCAATTGGTCTCCACTAAACCCAGTATAGCTTCCACCTACCCTCGATTAATTGGACCCTACCAAACCCAGTAGCCTCCACCTCCTCTTCGATTGGACCCTACCATACCCAGTAGCCCTTACCTACTCCTCGATTAGACCCTACCATGCCCAGTAGCCCTCACCTACTCCTCGACTGGACCCTCCCAGACCCAGTAGCCCCTCACCTTCTCCTCGATCTGGCGCTGGGTGAAGGAGAGCAACAGGGGGCGGCAGTACTCGGAGCGATGCCGATGCGTCGAGCGCGACTCGATGGCCTGCGCGAGGTACTCGTTGACCTCCTCGCTGGTGCTCTTCGCCGCAGGGGCGTCGTGAATGCCCAGCCTAAATACCACATAAAAAAACAGACAAATTATACTATTAAAGACTTTGCATTTTTAGCGCATTTTCTCATTTATGGAAAAAAGGCGCTATTGTGCTCGCCATGTCCGTCCGTCCGTCTGTCCATCAGTCCGTGACTTCACGTTTCCGTCGACGAGAAAATGCGCTCTCTGTCACTCACTGCAGCGAGTACTGAGTTATATTTTTTCAGAACGGGCACAACATGAAAAGGTTAAAAAAGCCAAGTTTAAAAACGAGAAACTTTCTGTCGTAATGTGAAGATGATCCATTAACAAAGTTTCGCTATTTTCAACAAGCAATTAATCACATTCTCGATTTTTTTTGAGCAATAATTCATTTTGCTTTCGACCAGAACTGAGCTGCCACTTGAGGACTAATGGATCGCTGCTCAGGCAAGGCGCGTTCTTTTACGGCCGCAAAATCTTCGTCGGAAATATTCAATGAGAATTTTCTAGGTGCGTGAGGGGTATTTTCTAAGTATAAATAAATTTATACCTACTTAGAAAAATCTTCAGCCCCTTAACCTGCACAATCCAATTCAATTTCTGGATGCTTCCTCAGAGAATTTATTATGACTATTAAATCCAAGTAAAATATCTGCTAAACTAGGGTCACAATTTTGTTCGAAATTTCTCCTACCTGTAATAAAAATGGATAAAGTGCAAATCGAAATAATTAATTAATGCATAGATCCTTTTGAGACTCAAAACCCTAATGAAATATGTGATACAGGCGAGCAGCAGATCTTTTATCGCACGCAGCTTTGCTGCCTTATTCATCTTGTATTAAAACAAAATTATTGGGCGTTGTATAAACTAAAGGCCTAAAAAGGAAATATATTAACAACAAAGAATGTCGCCAGCCTATATATAGCAGCAACAGATGTACCAAGACAACGTTGCTATGCAACAAGAACAGACGCATCAAGTCGACGTAAAAAGGCAATAAAAAGAAGGAAAAGATGTACTAGGACAACTTTACAAATGAACAGAAGAATTAATATAAGTACAAATACGACGCAATCAGACAACAGAAGAAATAGATGCACCAAGACTTTGTAAGAAGGCAACAGACGGGACAGAAACAACAGACAGTACGTGTGACAGAACCAAAACGACGATAACAAATATCAGGTGGAACAGACATACTAAAATGACGCTAACTGGTAACAGGAGTAACAGCTCACTAACACAACGTAACTAGGCAACAATATAACAGACAAGGCATTAATGAGTGTCAGAGCGAGGCAGCAGGCCTGACAGAACGTGGCAGCAGGGCTGACAGAACATGGCAGCAGGGCTGACAGAACATGGCAGCAGGGCTGACAGAACGTGGCAGCAGGGCTGACAGAACGTGGCAGCAGGGCTGACAGAACATAGATGCAGGGCTTAAAGAATATGGCAGCAGGTCTGACATAACATGCCAGCAGGACTGACACGATCAGCTGCAGTCACCGAAGATGGGAATCGCAGTGCCAGAGACGCGCTCTGCTGTCATCGAAACTAAACGCCAATGATGCTCTACACCGAGCCAATTAGCATCTGTAACAGCCGTCGTGAGCGCCCTCTGACAACTGTGATAACTATCTGAAAATTGCGAACTCCATCCGGGAATTTATAGGCCAATTTAACAGGTGCAAACACCGAACAAAGCCTGCCATCACCATCTGACCAATGAAGCTCCGTCTGACAATTACAAAAACATCAAATATAAACTATTAAATTCAACTGATTTCATCGTCGGTACCATGCAATTCTAAATTGCATTCCCTTTAGAGATGATTGAAATATTCTATATTCCTATCAACCAACTAAAAGGTATTAGCAATCACGAAATATCTAACTCACAGTCACTGTAGTAAGAACGTGTCAACCGTCAGCGCAAATAATGGTAGCATTAATTGGCTACAGAGACGATGGAATTAATAATATAATGATGGTTATTATCATAAAGCACCAAATGGTCCTGCAGTCCTTACTGCAGGACTTGAAGACAGAAGCAAAATAACATCGACATTATAACCATTGAAATTTACGAAAACACAAGATAAAGAAAGCGTGGAATGGGCTACGAAAGTATATATAAGCACTTCAACAAATTAATAATAAAATTCTTCAGTGCTGGGATTTCCCGAGTCAAAATTTAGACGGGAACTGCCTGAGAATACCGATGAGCGTTTTTTATAGCTACGACGCCTGTCAATGACCTGTGTAATATCGTCTACGGTCAAAGGCAAATGCTCGTGCATGAGTTGCCACGATACTTTCATCTCTGACCTCAAATAGAAACGACCAATTTTATCAACTTATCAGTTGAAAAAACCGCCGGCCTCCCGGCCGTGGCCGTTACAAAGTCCGCTGACTGCATACCATGCTTGCGTGACGGTCACCTCCGTAGAACAACCTTTGGCGCGAATTTTAAGGTTCTTATATACGCTAGTGTCGCGCACAGTTAAGCCTATACCCTCGAAGTGACGCCACATTCTTCGACTGGAATGTCCCTCGCGCTGAGCTCGCCAACGTTCAATGTAAACTAACTCGTTCCCACGATCTCGAAACAACCGCGTCTTACATACATGCTATATCGCTTCGATCCGCATTCTTAGCATTCTGAACACCTACGCATAATACATGTTCAATATTACCCATGTCCAATATTACCTACTTTAATCATATGGAAGGTTAACGCCATCAGATGTGCACTCCATGTGTACATCATTGGAGTTTCAATGTAACCTTTTAGAATAAATGTTGCCTTGATTATGGAGGGATAACGCGATCAGATGTGCACTCCATGTTTGCATCATTGGAGTTTCAATGTAATTATTCCTGCTAAACAATACATTAAGTTGGCAGCGAAAGGTTTCAATGGCAGTTTGGTTATAAGGTTTGATGTAACATATCAAAGCACGAAAAATAATAATCCTGTTATACAATTTATTGAAGATAAGCAGCATGTCTATGACTTTAGTGAGAAATGAGAAAATGAGTGCGGGTAAGCGTAGGGAAGAGATTCAGGCCGATTTTACGCATGATTAGTTGATTGAATTAAAAAACGGTTGACAGTAATTTTTCTTTACAAGGATTCAGTCGAAGATTGGATCAGGATAAACATAACGTAAGCAACAGACAAATTGTTTCGGGGACAATTCCTACCGCTGTAATTTAAGCTCGATAAATAAATAGGTTTATTCATATATTTGAGCGCATACTTTTATATTACTGGATCAATGTCAACAGAAAATAACCTATGAATAATCATCAGTAACGAAACTCGAACTAAACAAAAACATGGATACTATTACATTTAAAATTATTTCCAAACAAGGTAATATAATGCATACTACTACATAATGTAACATAATATAGAATGACCTGGCAAACTATGTACCTTGATGCACCTCATACACTACAGCCGCAGCCTGTACGCCTTGCGTAGAAATGTTTATGTTAAATTGAACATGTTCCATGATACTATGATGACCGAAAACATTTATCATACGAGTTGATTTGGTTGACAACCAAATCTTTAAACTATAAAACGAATTTAATTCGACGAGGATGTTTTCTTCACCAGTCTACGGATTTCAGAACAAGGATTCAATTACTCGTTCTTTTTATATTGATCGAGTACACGAGGGAAGGGATTCTTTAGTAATTTTTTTTTACATTTTATCCATACGCAATGCATTTGAAGTCGAAAACTTATATATTGCAAGCTGGTTGATAAATTCGAGTTCAGCAGCCACAATAAAGTTCACAACTTAGATTTCACACATGGAATTGAAAAAAAACGTAACAGCGGATTCATTCGGAAATACGTAAATGATTTTTTATCATGCATAACTGTTTACACAGATGATTGAATGTTTTTAGAGATGTTAGAATGCTTACAGAAACATCATAATGCCACATCCGTGCGCATCACCTCAGTTCCTGCAGGTTATTGGTTTGGATGAAGCGAGGCAATCTTAGCAGAGTTTGTGCGCACCGAGCTTAATTGCTGTACAACTGAGAAGTTAACCTACAAATCAAACAGGGTTCAAGACCAGCAAGAAAATGTGATCACTTTGCAGGATGCAAAAAGGAAAAAATAGCATTCCCTAACTAGTGTGAACAAATTGATCTCATTATCGAAACCGAATGCAAACGGTGAACATAATTGAATGTATGATTAACAAATGTCCCAGATAGACTTCAAAAGATTTTCATTCAAATTGGGCAAAAATGGTGGTCATTAAGCAAATTTGTTTCAAACAAAAGATTTTATTAGAAAGATATTATAATCTGTTCATTCGTTGAGCAATAATTCTGATTTATTTCAATATATGACTCGCAAAAATGTTTCTCCAAGGTTAAAATTTTCAGAGAATTTAGTAATTTAAGTTAAAATTTGTTCGCTCAACCTTGGAAACGTTGAAATGAAATGGCCAAAGGCAGTCAAGCATCGAAGGATCTCAGTCGCAGAGAAATCAATAGTAGTTTGCATTGCAGTTCATCTGCCAGTCTTCATTGCATAGATGAATTCTACATCAGTTCCGACGTCTGCATTTCTGCGTCAGAAAGACTCGTCACGCACTCGAGGATGACAATTGGAAGCGGACGGTTGTGTGATTTTTTCACGAAGTCTTTGAAATACGAGCAAATAATTGAGTCAAAACATAAAAATTATAATTAATACAAATGGACAAAGAGCAGCATCCAACTCAAGCTCGATTTAATTTGGCTTCGAGAACAAGGTTAAAAGTCACCATGCAATCAAACCACTAATGAATCTTGACATTCAGGAATAAATATTACTTTTCTAGGTTTAATTTTATGACACACGTAATCCTATACATTTACTGTTTTTTTTTATCTGCAGTTTTTATTTTTGCGAGTCCCTGATGAACCGCGAGCCTTCCGATCAGAAAAAGCATTCATCTGCGTATGACCTAATCTAAATAACTAAAAACAATACTTACCAAAGGAAACCTTAATTTCAGTCCATGAAATAAATGTGTTTATAATCAGAAATATTATGGCATCGCAAGAACATAACGACTACACTGCATAAATCGTCAGTCTAGCGTCAGCCGCGAGCAGAACAATGAAGTTTTCGGCACAAACGGGCAAGCATACATTGCAAGCATCGCTGCCTCAACTGATGCATAATACAGGACCTGGAATCCTTGTACTGCATGCACCCAGAAAATTATTCTAATTCCCCTTGTAATGTCAGACGCTTTCTGCCACTCTGGGTCACAAGCCTTGTTGTTGTCATGTGAACAATTCGACGAAGATGCTTGAGGGAATCTGACAGTGAACGAGGTCGTAGCGTGCGATGTGATCGTTACTGATCACTAACGGCTATACGGAACACTGACATTATGAAGTATTATAATTTTATTAGGCAGTAAAAGGAACAAGAATTGCCCCCAAAGTAAAAAAAAAACCTTTAAAACAGAAATCAAAGAGTGCAGACGGACAAAACTCCAGAGCAGATTTAATTAGAACGAAAATTACAAATAGCTTAAATAAATTATCGTAAGATTAGAACAATACTTCACACACAAATAAATCGAGCAGACGTAAAATAACTATGAGTCAGCATTTGGAGGTGAAATAAATTATACATGAATAACATAACATTAATTAATTAATAACAAGCATATAAATTAATAACACATAAAACAAAGGTTGCAACGAGGAAGGATTAATGCACAGATATACGATAATTTTTTAAGCGTACGCCGTGCACTTGATTTCTTAATTCCAGAGAATTTTAAATGCTGTAAATTTCATTTTGACGTCTGATTAAAGAAATTAGCTTGCAAAATTATATATACATATAATTATAATGTACGTTAACATAGAGAAAAATATCATCTTCTCGGCAAAGTTCCTGTGGTCATCGAATTTCAAGTTTACCAACCATTTTAATTAGTTGCAGAGAGATCTCACTCGGATTGAATAAAAACGAGATTTGCACCGCCGACTTTTATCACGGCCAGTTTGTACAGACAGGTTGTGGCAATCGGCTAAATGTCTCAATATTGCCAGCTGCATAGTTTTTGTAAACACTAATCAATCCTTTCTGCCCTTATATGTAGCGCGCAGCTTTGATTAATTGTTCACTTCAAACATCATTTTGTGCGCTGTAACCGATAACCGTTTTATACATTTTGGCCAAGCGCGGCCATTCACAATCAATTGCAGCCAATCAACTTCAAATAAACGAATTTCAGTCAAATTTGGTCTCATTCCATCAATACTAAAATGTCATCTGTGTGCAGAGATACTAATGAATAATTAACTCAAACAATCCCACGCATGACAACTGAACTCAACAAATGAAGCCCATCAAGATGAGCAACCAATCATCGAAAACGTTGTATTTCCGACGTATCCCACGTATGTTATTACCAATCAATATCTATTATACAAAATTGGAACGGGTTATGCGACCTTCCATTTGAAGATGAGCGCTGCAATAAAGTCTAGGCAAATGTCATTGCAAATTATTCACTGGCTGGAAAAGAGAAAAGTATTCCAGTCAATGTTGTGAAATTATTCAAAAAATTTCCGTATATTTTGCTGAATATTTGCATTTTTTCAGGAAATTTTGAACGACGTTGTTTTCCATCTATTTCACTTGAAAGCAGCGAGTTTTCAAAGAATTAGAACAATTCAAATATAAGCCATAAATAACGATTAAATTTATTCATACTTGCTGATGATGATACGTTATCAAGTGCAGATTTCCTTTTGCAATTTCGCATTTCATAATTTGAGCCTAAATAAGACAAAATGCTGATTTAAGTAACATATTTACCATGACCAAGGCCGTGTAAATAATTATTCTGTACCAAGATAGATGAAGGCTCTCAAGCTTTGCTTTAATGAGTTTGGAGAATCAAAAGAATATTGCATATACGTTACAGTAGGTTACCATTCACAGCCTCATTTCTCCACGAAGAAAATGTTAAACTTGTTTGTTTATAATTGAAAAAACGAAATACTTTCATAATAAAATTAAATTTAGTATCTTTTAGCATTTTTTCAAGCTGAGGAAGAAACTTGTTTATAATTGGCATGATTAATGTACATATAATTTCTAACTTGTTATGGATGTTTGCGTTGCTCTTGGGCGGGTCGTGATGCTGAGGCTCCCTGCCAGCGCTGCCGTTCATGCTGTACTGGGACGCCTTCTGCGCGTGGTGCTGATGCAGAAAAATAATTAACAATCATGAACAAGCCATGAAATAAATTTATATTTAAAATATTGACATGATTAAAATAGTAGTTAAGAACCAATTTACACTCGGGCAGAGAAAACCATTAAATAAATTTATATTTGAATTATAAAACATGATTAAAAGAGTAATTAAGAACAAATTTACACACGGGCAGAGAAAAGTCGGAGAGTAGTGATGTTACAATAAAAATCAAAACATTAGTACTTAATAATTCTGGAGGGATTCACGTTCATGTTGGTAAGGAAATGCTTAAGAACACTTAATAAATCTTTACAATACTTAATCATACTTAACAATACTTTATGACACTTCATAAAACTTCACAATCCTTTACACTGATTTACAATGTTTTACAATACTTTACGACGAGTACTAGCACTGACAATAATATGTACCAAAAATTTATTTGGGGGTAAACCAGAAATAAAATAAAAGTTCTCGATGAACTCAAGCATAAATATTCACATGCTATGGAGGATGTATTGCAAAAAAAACTGACAAACGTCAATAATCTTATCCGTGAAAAAAATTTTCGTGCTCATTTCTACATTAATACTCCCTGAATTCCTCAACTCTGCGTAAAAAAGATCTACTTCGTCGGGAAAATGCAGCAAAACGGGTGCAAGTGCGTGCGAAAATCGATCTCGTGCGATGAATAATTTTTCAAAAAAATAATTTACGCAGCAATCGTTTTTAATGATTAATTTAATATTCACTTACAACAGCTATGCATATTATTCCCTCAATCTTGTCATAACCCTTCTTTAATATTCGTTCAATATAATCTTGTATTAACGTCAATCATTTGAGAGAATTACATAATTACTTGGCAACACTTGGAAAAGTAGATAAAATTTTTTGATCGAATATCGTGTGCGAATTTATTTTTGATGGTGGGTTGTTGAATGATTTCGTTCTGACGACATTCGACTAAATATCGATTTAGTTGAATGAAAAACTTAACAAACGTCAGATGATCGACGTTAATATTTATAAAAGGTCAAGGTCTCCAGTCTTAGAGATTTTAAGCAGCGACAAGAGAACGTCGGAGAGTTCACCGCAGTCACGCACGCTACGACGCCTCACGAATCGATCACATCACTTGTAAATATGGAGTTTATCCGGAGAAAATATCACACTAAATATTGAAATAAGGCAACAATTTCATGCAACACAATGTTAATATTGTTATAATATCGCAAAACTTTATTCGGTTCTTAGAGAAGAGAGATGTATTGATATGAGCCGAACTCCGACGTTATCGTTAATATAACAAACTAATGTAATTTTTCAGGTTTAATTGGGAACAAAAATCGCAGTAAATCTTCTTTTCATGACTGTACGAAGGCTTTCAAGTGAATTGATGAGAGAAAATAGTCCTATAATTGCATATTGAAGGAATTATTTTATTTTCTATTTTTAAAACATGTTAGAGTGTATGCTCATATCATGAGCTCGGTTCAACTGAAAAATGAAGTCTCTCAGCGATTAAAACTTTTTATCTAATTTTATGTCAAAATCATTGAGTTCACTCGAGTATGTTAAAAAACTATGATGAATATCTCGAATAGTTTAGTGGTGATGAAAAGCGATCAGTCGAGATCGATAGAATCTTGATGACCGAGAAAACTTCAAATCTCGGTCATGCATCAACATTTTTCCAGCTCACTTTTGCTCATCAAAGCAGAAATGTTTTTGAACATAGACTGGTGAAATTCTTGTTGATTGTTTTGATTTTCATCAAATTAATTCTGTTGATTGTATTTTCTAACAACCAATTCTCGAAAATAAAGATGATAGATTCTTTTATTCCTCACAAGAAAAAAGTGCCTAAATATTAACTCGTATAACAATTCTAGATCAAAACTTCCTTAGAGGAATCAATTGCGCGAATAATTTAAGGTTATATAATTACTGTGAATTCATTTCATTAACTTCGATATAACGTATTTCATTAAATATTTCTTATAAATTTCTTGTTTATTTACTAAAAGAAGCAGATTGCGAACGGGGCAGCTAGAGCTGGCGAGATCTTGCCCTGAAGGCCCAGTCATTACATGTTCATTGCTTATAGTTCATTCTTACATTGATGCCTGTGACATTTATTTGTTGTAACCACGCGAGTCTCGCCAGCGTGTATTTAATTTATTAAATTTATTGTGCAGATTTTATCAATTGTTGAATTTTTTTCCAATAGCTAGCACGATTAAATTGAATTGAGTGAAATTGATCGCAAAAAAAGTATGTATGCAAATGATCCTTCTAGATATTTCAAAATTCTTGTAGACATTACTTCGTAATACTCGTCGGAAGATAAAGCAAACGATAACATTTTTATTTGTCACTAAACAATTATGATAAAAATAATATTAGACGTGCAATAAACACCACTCACGTCACGTTACTCGTCGGAAGATGGAGCAAACCATAATATTAACATTTGTCACTAAACAATTATGATAAAAATAATATTAGACGTGCAATAAACATCACTCACATCACGGTACTCGTCGGATGGCACGATCAGGAAGGTCTCGATGTTGTGGGTCTTGAGGTAAGCGTTCCTGTCGCCGCCGTGGCCCGCCTCCACGCGGTAGTCTTCCCCCAGACTCTTCAGCGTCTCGCTCGTGATGTGGATGCGGCTATACAAACACACAACCGTGATCACAACAGTAATATTCATGAATACTTTAGGGAACTGTGATATCGAAGAAATCTACTATGGATACGCCTATACACACACACACACAGCCGTGATCACACCAGTAATATTCATGAATACTTTAGGAAACTGTGATAAAATTCGAAGAAATCTACTATGGATACGCCTATATACACACAAAATCGTGATCACACCAGTAATATTCATGGATACTTTAGGGAACTGTGATAAAATTCGAAGAAATCTACTATGGATGCGCCTATACACACACAACACCGTGATCACACCAGTAATATTCAAGAATACTTTAGTGAACTATGATTAAATTCGAAGAAGTCTACTATTGAGAAATATTTTCAGATTTTTTTTTTCATTTCGCATCTTGCTAGAGTACGGGGTTCTTTCAAAATGATCGTGAAGATACGTAGGGTCAAAATGTCTACACTAGGGAATAAGTGGCACACGATAAATCCTGCTAAAAGAGATTACCGTATGCAATGAGTGATTTTCATTGGAGATGTGGTGAATGTACTTGGCGCCTATTTTCCTTTTAAATTCTTAGTAAAGGCATATCACGATGAAGTTCTCACTCTCGACGTTGGAACATTCCCATTATTCTGAAGGATTTGTATTCATAATCGACGAGTGTGACGTTATCACTCACCTTGTCGGCCACCAGACTCCATCTGGTTCGCCAGCGTGACGTCATCACTCACCCTGGTAGGCCACCAGACTCCATCTGGTTGGCCAGCGTGACGTCATCACTCACCCTGGTAGGCCACCAGACTCCATCTGGTTGGCTAGCGTGGCACCACCACTCACCCTGGTAGGCCACCAGACTCCATCTGGTTGGCTAGCGTGACGTCGTTGCTCCAGACGTCGAACTGCCACTTACGTAGCCCCAGCACACCGGAGTGCACGCGGCCCGTGTGGATACCAACGCGCATGTTCACGTTGACGCCCGTGACCTCGCGCACCAGCCTAGCATAAGTAAATTTTTTATTTTAAACATAAATGCCAAGCTGTAAATGAGGTAATTTGTCAAGGGATACTTCGTCTATCAGGAAGATACAATAACAAACTTATGAAACAAAAGATAAAACAGATTCCTGGAGTTGAAATGTCTTAATTTAGCAACGGTTTTTGAGATAACTAATTAATGTTGACGAAGCGTATTAATTGCAGCATTTGAAGTGTGCAGTAGCGGCTTAAATGAACATGGGCATGATTTGTATAAAAATTTCTGACATTAATTATAAGCAGAGGTGAGGTGATAAGCAGATCAGCTTCAACTTCACGAGATGTAATAACTTGGATATTTATTTTGATATTGTGTAATACACACGGATTCTCCATTAATTTGGCAACGGTAGGACGAAAAGATAGGATGAACGAATTTATTCTATTGTATTCCTTCTGCACCTTCATTACAATAGGATTGCATGGTCTAGCCAAAATCATCATAACGTTTAAAAATAGGATTTGACAAGATGATTCACCAATAAAAATAATTTGGAGCTACGATAAATTATTTAAATAATCATAGCTAGAATGTTGCTCCCGCTGTATCACAAAATAATCATCCATTCGCAAATAAATCGTAGTCGTTCGATTGTTTCTGATATGATAGAGCTGTCCCAAAATCATCAAATATGTATTTACAGTTAATTTAAAAAAAATTACTGAACTGAAAATTACGACTAAACAATATTTCACAGAACCTTTTACATGGAATGATTACAGTATTAGGTACAGTTGTGACTTACTTGGAATGTTCTAGAAGCAAAAATTATCACAATGATCAGCAACACGATTTAACCGAAACTTATTAATAAAATAACCATGAAAAAGTTTTGTGCTAACGAGAACGATAGTTGATTGGATATTTCTGCATTTTCTCTTTCACAATATAGTCGGGAATTTTTGCCCATCACCACGTGGAGCTGAAGACCGACGCGCATTATATACAGAACGAGCTTCTCATTTTTAGCGCATTTTCTCATTTATGGAAAAAATGCACGATCGTGCTCGCCATGTCCGTCTGTCTGTCTGTCCGTCCGTCCGTCCGTGACCTCAAGTTTTCGTCGACGAGAAAATGCGCTCTCAGTCACTCACTGCAGTGAGTACTGAGTTATATTTTTTCCATCTTCGCCGTGCGTCAGGTCACCCGTGGCCCAACACCTAAACAAAGAATGGCTTCCATCCTACAAATCCTCGACAGAAAGATTTACAATTTTTCATATGTGGAGATGGCCCGGTAGTTCGTGCGCAGCTCTTACGAACAGCAGTAGGTGGCCAGATGCCAAAATAGTCAAGATTTTTTTAAATGCATGAAAAATTCAACAGGATATGGTGGATTGGTTTTGACGATGTTGATGAAAGTTGAGCGCCGAGGAAACGGTGTTCGCGACGATCGGACGCCATTGCCATCGCCGGATTTCAATAAGCTATGGCTTCTCAGGTCTTGCGTTGGTTTTTGATTTCTTCAGCTTTTCTGCTCTGGCATGCAATTGCCCTCTAAATTTGCCTGATCTCTACACTATGGAAAATTTTTTACGATAAGCAACTGAAAAGAAGAGAAATAACACCTCAGGCAAGAGGAATAATGATCACTAATTGTATCAAGAATGCGGGTAACAATTCCTCGGAGTTTGTGAAGAAGACTGCCCAAGTTTCAAGCTAGGTCGTATAGGGGGTCAACGTTGATGCTAACGGCAAATGTCACTGTACCGCAGTCAGTGGTAAGCGCCGTTGTATGCGCAGCGGCATCGATATGAGCTTAGTTAGTCGTAGGCTTGAGCCTTAGGATGCTCACTTTATTTTCCGATGTCGCTGAGAGCAGGGTTCAGTGGCTGTCAAGAGGTGGTGCTCCCAGCATGACCTTGGGTTGGTGTCCCTAAACTAACTCTGGGCTCCGGGAACGGCGGACCCCTTACATTGACATTATTTTGACGTAATTAATTTTACGCTTAATTTTTACTTTGTTATGAGCACCGACATCTAAAAAATTACACGACGCGCCCAAAATGATTCGAAGGACACAGTTACTATCAATAAGTTTGATATCTTATTTGAGAAATTGTTTCTTTCCCATTCGTTTTGAAACACAAACTCAACGCCGCAATTTTACGCTTGCGTTTTCATGTAACCTGCAACAGCAGCACGGCAGTACGTTGCAACGTTAGTTAATTAAACTTGGTCACATGTTGCTCCTCATTGGACTTCTTGTCACGAGAAATAATTTTAACTGGCTAAACGTTTCAATAATTGTAATAAGCATTTATTCAATATCTTCTTTATCCCATTTCGTATGAAATTAGATGTTCCATGTTATTGTGCCGTATTCTATTTGACCTCAAATCTTTCCAAGTGTTAAATTGTTTTCATATGTTTGTAAAAAATTCTCCTAATTAAAATTCTCCTATTAGAACAGATATGTTCAAAATAAAATTATGGATTCATACACTGAGAGCATCAAGTTCATATTATTTTTCACAAACCGTTCAATTATCATTATAGTCATAAATCCTATATTATATCTCTTCTTCCAATGACTATTAAAGGGGATTGACGAACGATCTCAGGTCTAATGTCAAAGATCATGGCAGGCTCTGTTGTAATATTTATCCACTGGAAGGTTCTGTCAAAGCCACCTCTCTCAACTGAAGGGTTAATGACTTGGTAATAAAGACTGTTTCATTAACATTAAAAACCAATTCTGAAAAGTAGAAGCTGTAAAAACAGATACGGTTGTAATTTTTAAAATATCACAATTAATATGCCTTTGTGTGCCAAATACGCCCAATGATAAAAAATGAATGAATGGATATGCAAAAATTATGCCCTTGTGGCAACATAAATTAATAATTTCCAAAGTTTTTAAATCCGGCAGTCCGCGCGAACATTCATCTATTAATGCAACCATCAATCAATCCAACCTCCTTTCAATCTACCCGCTGACATAAAACAAGACTCTCATGAAAGGATTTGATGCATTAACGGCTCGAGCCGAGTTCCTCTTCCAACTTTTGAACATCAAAGTTTGGATGCATCGCTGGTCTCGGAAGAACTTGAAAACAAGGAGCAAACCAGTGAGGTTTGCAAAAAATTCTGTCTTCAAGCAGGAAGAGAACTTGTCTTCTAATATTTAAAAAAACTTTTTAAAAACCACGTTTTTCTCGTGGACTAAAAAGTAGAAAATAAATTATGTCTCGCCCCAAAAAACGTGTGTCGGGCAGATTTTTGATTAAAGCGAAAAGAACACAGCACACGAATTTTGGAAATTTGAGGGTGAACGTACAGCCCGACCCACGTTTTTTGGGGCGAGTCATAATTTATTTTCTACTTTTTAGTCCACGAGAAAAACGTGGTTTTTAAAAAGTTTTTTTAAATATTTTATTTTCTCCTTTTTAGTCCGTTGCTACAAATGAAAAACGTTGTTGCGAGCCGATTTACTTGACTTGATGTACGTATCGATGATACGCAGCGTAAGCGCCTGCTCGTCTATAACGTCAGCGCCCGCACGTCATACTATATATACACTATTTATTTATACATTACTCAATTAAGCTAATTTAAGTCTCTAATTGCTAGTTTTTATGATTGTATATGAAATTGTTAGGCGAAAATAGCCTGCATGCCGAATTTCAGATCTCTAGAGCAATCAGAAGTGGTCTAATTTTCGTTGTCAATGTTAACAACAAACAAACAAACAAACGCGAAGCTAAGCTAAGAAAAACGTGTTAAATAATCAAAATACGCAAGATATACGTATAATATCATCTGATAAATCTCACCACGGATAGCACCACACTGAATCACGTATATAGCAATGAATAGCAACATTCACAATGGAAAACGGTCATCATAACGGACCACAACCATAATGTTTGACCTAGCAACGTTAATATCAAGTAAATAAAATGATGCTACTATAGCACAACATGTATGGCGACGACTCACGCTATGGCTTCGATCATATCGACTCCCATCTCGACACAACAATGCGCGTGATCAGGCCTAGGCTCTGGCAGGCCGGAGACGCAGTAGTAGCAGTCGCCCAGCAGCTTGATGCGCAGGCAGTGATGTTCGGTAGCGAGGCGGTCGAATCTGGGTCCAGGAATATACGAAGATATTAATGGAAGTTCAGAGTGGGTATCAGACATGTATGAAGTCGGTTGCTAGACGGTCAATACTGAGATAATGACTAAATTTCAAGGTCATAGAACGAGTGGCTGAATGAAATAAAAGAGAAAGTAATGTACATTTCGTCTAATCCGAGACATGCAGAGAACTGCATTAGAGAAAAATGTACGTCAGAAAGCAAGTTTTTGGCTCGTTTCTGGAGAAACAGCTCGGAAACTATACGAGTCAAATTGAACAAAGCGCTTGGCATATTGACATAATTTTCCAAACGAAAACCCCGTGTACTCGTACGTAGGATCTGAGGAGCTGAAATTTGTGCGGCACTAGACGAAAACACAACTAATCCGAGACATGCAGAGAACTGCATTAGAGAAAAATGTACGTCAGAAAGCAAGTTTTTGGCTCGTTTCTGGAGAAACAGCTCGGAAACTATAAGAGTCAAATTGAACAAAGAGATTGATAAACATTTTTCTGTTCACTCGGTGCCCTCTGCTTGTTAACTTGACTCACTGAAATGGCCTGTCTAACCTCTGAATTAATTTGCCATTTATAGGTTTCACTCACGTATGGTTTTTCTCTCAATTTAAGCAATGGTATTCAAATTAAATGTAATCCGTGAAACTGAATGAATCTTACTCTAATTAATGCCGTTTTCCTTATAGAATTACCTACGAATTCTATGAATGGCAAATTAATTCTGAGGGTAGACCAACCTTATCAAGAAGTCAAGTAAACAAGTAGAGCGCACCGAGTGAACAGAAAAATGTTTATGCCAGAAAATGAAAACCTTCTATGCAACTAATAAAAAAATAACCAAACTGACAGACTTTTCAAAGTGTTTACGACGCTGTTGATTAAACTGACTTGTTCTGGGTAGGAGAAATGCAAGTCAGGGATTTTTGAAAATGTTTAAAAAATTTTTTATCTATAAAAGTTACCAGCATAATTTTTTGCTCTCCGGATATTACCAGAAAATTTTTGAAAAAATCATACTCGGCATTCGTGGGGTTTTCAACATTAGGGCAATTAAACATTTCAAAATGAGGACAAATAACATTTCAACATGACGAAACCTCGAATCAGAATTTCATTGGCTTTTTTTGGACGCGATTAAGTTTCATGAATATTGGCATGAAAGAAAATATATCAATGGTCTAGAAGTGTTCGTTGAATTTATTTTCATTCTAAACAATTTTATGTTGAAAAAGCAAATTCAGGGTTAAATTCAGCTCAAGTATTTGACTTCTATATTCCCAATATATGATTTCTAAGATTAACGGACGCTCCTACAGAAGTAAATTCAACAACACATCAAAAATAAATACTTATATTGTGATTAACTTATGACCAAAACATCATACGAGTCTGTTGTTGGATAGCAATACCAGTCTGTTGTTGTTGTTGTCATGAATAGCCAAGTTTTCGCTGGATGTCAGAAGCATTAGCGGAGACCAGTAAGTTTGTCACAAAGTCTGAAGCTTTCATTTGTCACAAAGCAGAAAGTCGAATGTTTAAAAATAGATACAGGAAGGCTATTTTTAAGAAGAGGGTAAGTCGAGAGTCCAAGGCAAAACACAAAAGTGGTAATTGCATTGGTAGAAAATGAGAACAGTACATCAAATAGAGAGCCTAATAAAAATGATAAATTCATTAAAGAATGAAGCCGAGAGTAACAGACGAATTAGAAATTCTTTAACCAAAAGAAGGAAGCATTTTTTTCAGATAAATCTTTAACTTTATTTAGAGTACTGCTTTTAAACCTTCCTATTCCTTCAATAAAGAAGAAAAATTTCTCATGAAGTGGTTCGAATAAATATACCCGTAGAAAAAGAGAAGATAGAAAGTATTTTTAGTCATTCTGCATATTCTGTCGCAGTTAGCAGACATTTCTGTTTATTCTGCATATTCTGTTTAGTCATTCTGCATATATTAGACGGTCGCAGTTAGCAGACATTTCTGTTTATTCTGCATATTCTGTTTAGTCATTCTGCATATATTAGACGGTCGCAGTCAGCAGGTTACCTGGCGAAGAGTTCGTTGAGCAGCCGCACCAGCTCTTCCGCCGTGCACTGGTCGCTCAGCGTCGTGAACCCGCAGATGTCCGCGAACAAGATGCTGGCGACAGCAAATATAAGCTCGTAAGTGTCCACTCACCCAAATGCTTATATTAATTTAACGCAATTTTTATAATACAGGAATTGATATATTCATGCAAATATATAAATTAGAAAATCACAAAAAGTGAGCATGTTAATTTACAGTTTTTGGTTCCTAAAAAATGTATGGAAATGTATAGGTATCAGCTAGAGAATTTGGAATATGCAATTACTGGATATAATGAGAACAGGGAAGTACTCAAAATTGTACGACTAAATTGACAAGCGAAATCAGATGGGGAAAACGCTGGTGGTATATTTTTGGTGATAAAATATAGCATTCAATTTATTCCATAAAACGTAATAGCGGCAAAAATGTAACAAACAAAGATACAATCATATGAACCTGAATTTTTCACTAATCAGATGAGAATTCGAAAGGAAAGAAAGATGAGGAATCCTCCTGTGTTGAACGAAAGTAACAAAATTGGTTTATTTATCCATGTAATGCTGAAGCGTTAAGTTCAGTATAAAATGATGAAGATCTCGATATCAATATTGCCCACAGTGCTTTCAGCAATATTGGAAATAAACGAAGAAATATTTAGAAACGGCGCAGCCCTCGAAGCGAGTAACAAACCTCGCTTCGCTTCGAGGGTACCTCGCAAACCTCGAGTAACAAACCAAATATGATAGAAATTCAAAGCACGACGTTCCACCGGTGGTAGAAAAGCGCTAATAAATAAGACAAAAACGATAAGTCTTTTTATCGGTCCAGTAAAATCGACCAAAAGACGGTCCGAGCCTAAATTTCTATATTTCCTGCACCAATAAATACACATTGAAAAATAACACCGAAGAATTTTCCTGCCGTGTCGCCACTGCAGACGAGGGAGTCACTTCGTCCATTTCATCCTCAGGTTACGAAAAATAATCGGGATCCCCCTCGGCGACAGGCAAATAAATTTCCCTGGGAAGACATTTTGCTTCAGAAAACGAGGGTAAGAGCCACCTGCCTCAGGCTAGGCAGGGTGGAATCCTCGGTATGCATTTCGCTGCCAATAATCAGTGGCTGAAATCTAGGAAGGATAACATTGGCGTTTGGAATTTCTTGAAATTACTAGTTGATCGAAAATATAGCAATTCAAGCAGTCTGAAATAGCAACGTTCACGGAGATCGGAATAAGCGAGATAAATCTAAATATAAAGGGTCGTATAATATCGAATTTTGTGTGCTGTCATTCGAGTTCAATTAAAAAATTAGTCTCAAGAAAGAAAACATTTACTTGCATTGATAAAACTTCAAAAAAATTTGTTTCACTGGCATTTGTAAGAAAAATTTAGGAAGAAAATAATTTAAAGCTGAAACTTTTTACATTATTGACTTTATCTGTGAAATTTGACTCAAATGAACTCATCCTGCCGGTTATTCAATTGGTGCTCCAGCGCCGCATTATATTGCCTTATTAAATTTTTAATTTTATAGAGAAATATCTATGCATACGCTGCAAAAACTTCAAGGATCTCTAAGTAATTTTTGCCTTCCCCGAAACAAATAATTAAACAAACAAAAAGTATCACAAAGTTGGCATATATTTTGCTTACAGAGCGCAGAAAAAAAAAGTTTAACCTAAAGGACATTTTTTGAGGTTCTCTACTGCTTGAGGCAAGCAATTTTCATTGAACTTGTGAAATTCGTGATACGTAGCAAGGGCTAAAATAGAAAACAATAAATAGATATAATAAATTCGGATGTGCAGCTCTGAAAACTAATGTGGGTATATATTATTGACAGAGAAAAAATTATAATACCTAATTTCGTCCTGAACAAAAAATAATTTTTCGAGCCCATCAAGAACTGTTAAATTGCGCTCTTCGTCACAAACGAAGAATGTTTTGGAGAAGTTATGCAAGTGTACAGGCAGTGCTTTATGCAATTCAAAAGTTATGTTTATATTTATTTATATATATTTATTTAAATTTATATGACACTAAAAAGCATATACTGAAGATTTTCTAGAAAATATAGAATTCCAGTCGCAGGCAGAAAGGCGTTTCATCAGTGTCTGAAATAGAGTTCAATTTTTCATATGGCCACTGCATTTTCACGCTGCCTCCTTCATGGATTAAATGTAGATAATCTAAAATAGTTTCAGAGTATACGTCTGCCAGGCTTCGGTTATTAATTCAAATTGAATTTAACGGCAAATATAGATAATTGGACAACGTTGGCAGATGATCTGCTGTTTTAATTGCAAAAAAAAGGGTCGGAAGCATTATTTTAGAGCTATCGATTATCGAGTAAAAAATCTAGTATATAATAACTAAGCAAAGGAAAATTTCTGGGATCGCCAGGCTGTACTGATGCAGGCTATACTGATTCAAAAAATTTTCGTTGAAAAATTCATAAGCAAATTGATAATGAAGGCTTTCTTCACATAGCAACATAAATATATGATGAAAAGGAATGTAAGTATTCAAAATATTAGGAAGGTCCCCGTTTTAAACTCAATGCGTAGTGAGCCTATTAAATAGCAACTAGATATTGTTTTACTCCTTACCTTCAAAAAATCCACCTCCAGTCAATCCACCTCCAGTCAATCCACCTCCAGTCAATCCACCTCCAGTCTATCCACCTCCAGTTAATCCACCTCCAGTCAATCCACCTCCAGTCAATCCACCTCCAGTCAATCAACCTCCAGTCTATCCACCTCCAGTCTATCCACCTCCAGTCTATCCACCTCCAGTCAATCCACCTCCAGTCTATCCGCTTTCAGTCCGACACCCATCATTTCGATCAGAGAGAATAATTTTTAAAGGAACCGCAGCTAACTAAAGTTTCGTCCGGCTCCTTCTTTTCCGTTTAAGCTTAAATATGCCGCTCACCTGACGTTGTCGTGCTGCTTGATGTAGATCTTATGGAACATCGTGTCTTTGGGGATCCCGGCGATGTCGTTCATCATCTCCTTGGCGACGTGGCTAGGCAGCACGCTCAGCAGCAGCCGTTCCTGTTGTGCCATCGAGGCATCAATTGTTTAAAAAGAATTCAAAGGTATACCTATGTTTAATATAAATAATTTGATTAATTGAAGCAAATGTAATACATGGTGTATATGCAAGAATCTCACTCTTGCTGTGAGTTAAATTACTACTTACTAGGCAGAGCATTCACTTCGATTACAAACTGCATTGAGGCATTTGATCAAGCTTTGCAACACACGGTGTCGGAATTCCACATAAAGAAAATGCAATCAAGCAATCGCTGATCCAAACAGTCACCCTTTATTATTCTGCGTGTTTAAAAATCCACGATCTTTAGATTGGCTACAACTTTTCTACGACCCACCTTCAATTTAACCCCATTTCTCAAGATAATTTAGGAACCAAGCGCGCACTGCATCCAAGGCAAAGTCGTAATCTTGTTCGCAGCTCGTTTTGCGCTGACACACGAGCAGTTCAAGGCAAACGGCTCCAATTTCACTGAAAATCGTCGGAATTTACGCACTTCGGCCACTGCAATCTTCGGCGAAAGCAAGTCAACAACAGCTCTTTAGTTGACAAAGTGTTCTAACAGAGTCCAATACATGAAACTGCGTTCGTTTCGCTTTATGAACCGCACATCGATCATTGTTGAAAATCCTGATTTTATGTGTAATTTAATGGCTGCATCTACTAAAGCACAAGGACTTATGTCGTTAACCTGAAAGTATCCAACAACTGCAAGGGCAGTTTTAGTTGTATAAACCGCATGTTTTTAGTTATTAAAATTTTACGTTTTTGGCCGACGAACATGAAACTCTGAAAACTACGGGTTTATCGGAGCTTGGCATGACAAATTCGTCAGCAGTTAAAATTATTGTTCTTCAGTAAATGCATCTTACAAGTTTCTATAATTGAAATTGCACAATTTCTATTGTTAAACCTCGCTGTTTTTTTTGTAGTTAATAAAATTATAATAATATAATATAGTGTTTTTAATAATAGGATTGCAATCACCAATCACCTTTAGTCATTAAACTGTAGGTTTCACCATAGGAACTGCATGTTTTGAAATACTCACACTGCTTGGTTGTCATTACAACGCGAGGTCTTCATTATTGAAACGACTGGTTTTACTACACTGAAACTACTCGAGTAAATTCAAGTTCATTCGAGTCTGTTCCAGTTAACGATAGAAGTTTGACTAAAACAGAGAACAACGTGAGTGATTTCAGCTCAGTTACAGT
This sequence comes from Hyalella azteca, assembly GCF_000764305.2. Lineage (NCBI taxonomy): Eukaryota > Metazoa > Arthropoda > Malacostraca > Amphipoda > Hyalellidae > Hyalella > Hyalella azteca. The sequence continues at coordinate 145,447 of NW_025944502.1, forward strand.
GCGAGTTCAGATGGTCGCAATATGTTAATGGAGTTATCGATTGCATGAGTAGAAAGATCAGAAACCTAGTTGGGTGCAGAAATGAGTGAAAGTTCAAAGATCTGAAACGGCTGAAAATTATCACAAGAACATTGCAAATAGTTCAACCATGAGATAGAACCGCCCAGCAAAGAGGTTGCATCTTTGTTCTTGCTCCCAATTTGAAACGACATCAATCATAAAACAGCATATTTTCGGAAAGGTTTCGGAACTTTACGGCGGAAAATATAAGGTCTCAGAAACCTTCGGTGAATAGATCGTGGCAATCTGATATCATGGACTGGGTTTATCTGAAATTTAAAAACTTGACGTTTTAATATACCTAATAATTTCAGAACCAATTTTCTCCCATTTTCCTCACATGTCCATGCTGTAGCTCGCACGCATTTGAAGATACACTCTTTAGTCCCTCCGAATTTGTTCTTCCTTCAGAAGCTTTTTAGAAATGTCAATATTTTCATTCAAAATTCCACCACACTGTCAAACTTTAGCATTCTTTACCCAAAAACTTTTCCTTGTTCCTGAAATCACTCCAACATTCTCGCTCTTCCTGCTATTTCTTTTGTTCTACTGAAGCACAAACGCTCCATGTCCGTATGATTGTGAAAAGCATCCATAACAATATTTTTAAATACCATTGCACGTGAATATCACGTGTTTAATATATTGAAGTAAAATTAATATTATTGTACTTGATGTTGATTATTCACGTTCAATGGCATTCGATCCTCGACGCTCAGGCTCAAGTCATGATAACAGTACTCCAAATGAACCTGCTGGGTTTATTGGGAAGAATTAAATCTTAAATGAAGAAAGTAATATAAACATAATATATTTAGCATGAAAAAGTTATAGAATTTGAAGTCAAATTTATAGGAGCGCGTCTACATCATGTTCGTAAAAATATTTTCAAAAATTGTTCAGTGAGAGACATATCCTACGTAACATTTGATTGCGTTTGCACTAGGAAGTTAACTGTGGCAGGCTGGCTAACTGATGATCTAAAATACAACATTTTAGTCAGTTTTTTACTCAAACAAACTTAAAAAATGAATTTAACCGCGCGTGAGATTGAGAAAACCATCCCATATATCAATCGGCTGAGATTGCGCTTTTGATTGTGCAGTTTAAATTTTGTTGGCTGGGTAGGTGGAGGTAAGGCTACTGATTGATTGTGGATGTAATTGTTACAGATGAATTGACCGCAGCAGGTTAAGACACTGCACCTGATACTGCAAGACACTGCACCTGATACTGCAAGACACTGCACCTGATACTGCAAGACACTGCACCTGATACTGCAAGACACTGCATCTGNACCATATTGTTTGACCTAGCAACGTTAATATCAAGTAAATAAAATGATGCTACTATAGCACAACATGTATGGCGACGACTCACGCTATGGCTTCGATCATATCGACTCCCATCTCGACACAACAATGCGCGTGATCAGGCCTAGGCTCTGGCAGGCCGGAGACGCAGTAGTAGCAGTCGCCCAGCAGCTTGATGCGCAGGCAGTGATGTTCGGTAGCGAGGCGGTCGAATCTGGGTCCAGGAATATACGAAGATATTAATGGAAGTTCAGAGTGGGTATCAGACATGTATAAAATCGATTGCTGAACGGTAATAACTGAGGTAACGACAGATTTTCAATAGGTCATAGAACGAGTGGCTGAATGAAATAAAAGAGAAAGTAATGTACATTTCGTCTAATCCGAGACATGCAGAGAACTGCATTAGAGAAAAATGTACGTCAGAAAGCAAGTTTTTGGCTCGTTTCTGGAGAAACAGCTCGGAAACTATACGAGTCAAATTGAACAAAGCGATTGACATTTTGGCGTAATTTTCAAAATTAAAACCCCGTGTACTCGTACGTAGGATCTGAGGAGCTGAAATTTGTGCGGCACTAGACGAAAACACAGAAAGTTTTCCTATAGAATGGGAAAACGAGACATGCAGTTGCTGAGAACCTCTTGCTTGATTAGTTGCTGAGAAACTCTTCATTTTCTGGCACAAACGTTTCTCGGTTCACTCAGTGCGCTCTTTATGTTTACTTGACTTCTTTATATATATGACCTGTTTACCGACAAAATAATTTGCCACTTATAGAATTCGTAGGTAAAATGGGAGTACGTCTAATCGACGTACGGTTTTTCTCTCAATTTGAGCTATGATATTTTAATTTTATGCACTCCGTGAAACTGAATTAATCTTACTCTAACTAATACAATTTTCCTATAGAATTACCTACGAATTCTATGAATGGCAAATTAATTCTGAGGGTAGACAGGCTAGGTATATCAAGAAGTCAAGTTAACAAGCAGAGCGCACCGAGTGAACAGAAAAATGTTTATGCCAGAAAATGAAAACCTTCTATGCAACTAATAAAAAAATAACCAAACTGACAGACTTTTCAAACTGGTGTAGATGCAGTGTCGTGTCTCAAGGAAGGCCTTGCGTCGCGACGTCTCGTTGGGGTAGTGGCTGAACACTCCAGCGACGTTCACCAGCAGCAGCACCACCAAGTTCGCCCCAAGCTGAGAAAAAATACAAGAAACCGAGAATTACTTCTCATGAAAAAATTAAATTCTTTAAATCTATGGAGTCGTAACGTTTCAAATTTGCATTTCTTTGCTTTAGTTTTTCTGGTTTTTGACAGACCTGACCGTTTAGTTGAATAAATAATTTATTAAGAGAAATAATAATAAAATAATAATAATAATAACGTTACTATTTTATCCATGCCATTGCCATCCAACTGATTCAAAAAGTACTTAAGATGATAGCATTGCTTCCTGATCTAAGCAACCATAGTTAACATGAAGATTGCTAGACGTTAAAAACAACAACATTTATGAATTCATTGACAATACAATGAAACAGCCTGTTAAGACGTTATTCTATAAAATATAAATCATGAATAAAGTCGACGGGATAGGATGGCTATTTCATTCTCTTAGAATCAGTTTAATGTGCGATGAGGGTTATCATACAGGGGCATGCCATATAAACGCTCGTGTTATGATCGTCACATTTACAATAAGTTTATCATATGTAATAATATAACAATGAGACTAATATTTTTACAAAGAACATAATTATTTCCTATCCTGGGAAATTCATTATAATCACATCTCTTGTAGGCAAAATTATATCATCAATGCTGCTATAAATAACAGCGCTATAGCGACCCGCATGGCAAAATTTTAGCAATCGCATAATTTCAACAATTTGATTCATGGTCTAGCACTGATCTCAAGTTTTTTGTTCATGAGCAAAGATCGCCTTAAGTTCGCCCGAAGAATAAGAGAATTGCTTGCCACAGAACGCACCCAATGCAATTGGTTTTATCTTGATTGTTATATTTTGATTGATTTTTCGTTCGTGTGCTTCAAATCTGCTCATGCTAATTTTATGGTGTGTTTCCTAGCTTCTAAGTGTCATAAAGGAATAACTGCTCTCGCTTTTTTTTAAATTTTTGCCCTAATGATCCTTATCTTCGGTCGTTATTGTTAATATTAATTATTAAACTTGGCATCCTAGACTAAATCAAGTGTTTGTATGGCGTTTATGCCGAGGAGACTCTGATGCTTATAGAAGTACATAATAATAAAGTTAAATCCACCTACAGTGTAGGTAATCTTACCCACGCTGCCTGAATGTCGTTTAGACACATTTTTGACCCACTAATGCTGGACACATGTCTTGCCCCACTAATACTGGACACATGTCTTGTCCCACTAATGCTGGACACATGTCTTGTCCCACTAATGCTGGACACATGTCTTGTCCCACTAATGCTGGACACATGTCTTGCCCCACTAATGCTGGACACAGGTCTTGTCTCACTAATACTGGACACATGTCTTAAAAATTAAATTCTTTAAATCTATGGAGTCGTAACGTTTCAAATTTGCATTTCTTTGCTTTAGTTTTTCTGGTTTTTGACAGACCTGACCGTTTATTTGAATAAATAATGTAATAAATAAATGATAAAAATAAAATAATAATAACACGTTGTTTTATTCATTCCATTGCCATCCAACTAAATCAAAAAGTACTAACGATGATGGCCGTTGCTTTCGGATCTAAGCAACTAAGTTAACATGATGATTGCTAGAAGCTAAATACAACATTTTGGATTCACATGTCTTGCCCCACTAATACTTTCATTTATTTAATTCCATTTGCTCTCTCAATAAAAATCTGTCATTATAGGCCATGTTGGGGATCAGTTGGCAGGAATGGTGCAGTATATTTCACCGCAAAGCTTCAATAAAACAACTCAATGAACTGCATAGAACTCACGAGAGCGGAGCGTGCTGTGTAAGAGTGACGACTGCAAAAACATTTCCTACCATTTCTTCGTAAATTATAAAATGATAAAAATTAAAGTTTCGATGCTCAACCTCAAATTTATTTAATTAATATCTTTAGTGAGACAACTGCTATTTAACATTTTGTTACCTAAAGGTAGATGTAGTCAGCACAGTGACCTTTATATTTGAATTGCATAGACGAAAGCAAATACGTCGGCAAATAGGGATATTCAGTTCACAGGAAGCTACTTAAAGCAGAAAAATTTTCTCGCTACAGAAAATATTAATCTCTGCAGAAAATGCTGTAAAGTCGTCGTGTTACTCAAGACTGAGCAACAGTTTTTATCTAGTAGTCAAACTGTAATTCAATATCGGTGCAATATTACAGCGGTAAAAAATACTTCTCAGAGCAAGAAGCGTGCCATTGCGGCAACAATTAAAGCTCAAAGCAGAGCATTGAGTGCGATATCTTGCAGTCATCAATTATAGCACAAACTTATGGCAAGTACTGGTTTAGGTATATTTTGTTTGTAAGCATTCTTAACAGTAGGCCATTTGTGATGCCTTGTTTCAAAATGTATGTAAAACAAATACTGAAAACATCACAAATGTCAATAGGACCTCAATGGTATAATTGTTCGTTACATCAATTAAATTAAATTACAGAATAAATCTTTACTATAATAAATTATTGCATAATATCAATTAGTGAACAATAAATAAATCAAGTATTGAAAAATCGACGAAAATATACGATTCTTGAATCTCTTTCTTATTAATCGAAATAGAGAATAATTTCTCATTTTAACCTTAGTCAAAACAAATATTTTCTCTTCCGAAATAAATAATATCCACCCATGGACTGAACCGAAAACTCGTTTGTAAAATTCCGAGTTTAATTTGACCAGGCAATCGAGTGTTCGACGTTGATCATGCCGCATTCTTACAGGCCGAAAGATATGATAAACTCCACACGTGTGGTTAAGTTCAATAAAATTAATAATTATCATGAATTCAACGAATATTTTTAAAAACTGCGTATATACGGCAGCGCACGAGGCCAGTCTAATAGAGTCATCAATAAATACATAAATATAATTCATAAAAACACTCGAACATTTGAGCATTTATTTTCGAAACACTCGAAGACCAGGCTACCATGCTGTTTAGGATTCGCTTTTGGCTATGAAGAATAATGCTCAATATGCAATAATGCTTTGTCTGAAGTTATGTGATCTGGGCAACTTGAATACTATTTGTATGCAAGTTGTAGGTTTTCAGGCTATTTAGGTCGCTGCGTAAATAATGTCTGAGATGTTTCACATTTCTTTATTCATATTAAAAGATCCCGACGCAAGAGCATCTGGCGAGAAAGTCAAGACTTCCTCTTGGAAGTGAATGACGTCATCGCATAATATAAAATTATCCAAGAAAGGAGAGTTACACGATAATGATTCAAGAATCGCCTTAGTAGTATCTATTGTCTCGAGAAAAGTAATTACAAATTTTTATTCTTTACGTGAAAATAAAGGAAAAGACCCGAGTAAGGAATTTAAACGAGAGACTTCTAAGTAGTTAATTTGCATATAGCAGTTAGCCGTCTCTGTGGTCTCGTGGAATAACTTTAAAAGGCTGAACGAGTCTCTACGGATACACTAACGTAATGAAAGAGTTATAATCAATGAATAATTTTACAGGCTACCGTTTTCTAGGGATCGGATTATTCTACGTGATTAAAAGTAAAGGGATCGCATACAAGAAAATGTTTCAGTTCTCTTTAGGACGACTTTTGATAAGATGAAGGATTTTCAGCTCTCATAGCCGACTTATTGCAGTGAATATGCAGGAAACGCAATCAAGAAGACAATAAATACAATTTCAGTTAATAGAAAAATTAATTTCAGTAAATTTAACCAAAAACGTTACATTTTTCGTCCCTGCCATTCTTCATTCATGGTAAAATGCCAAGCATTAATATTAACCCTAAATTCAAAAGCAGATGCAAAGAGTAACATCTTTCCATAATTTCTTTCTGAATGTTTTTCTGTGCTTATTTGGTTATTTGTTCATAAAATCCATCGAATTGTAATTCCTATACAGAGTTTTCCCTTTTTCTCGAACACAGTTCAATATTCACAATATTGAATGCACAATAACACAATTCACAAGATATTAATGAATTTATATCACTTGTTTGCTTAAATCGCAAATTAACTAAGAATTTAAAAGCAAAGAGAAGTCCACAAAAATTCATATCTTTATAGAAAACGTTTCGGAGACGTTATTGTGTTAAATATCGTCGAGAAAAACCTCGTCAAAATTCCTGCATTAGCCTGAGTCGGTCTTTGGCTGGCTGTATGGCAGTCATTCATGATTTACGACTTGAATTTAATGAAGTGTCACGGGAGTCATTCACGCTCCACGGGGCATAAAACAACATAATAAACTTAATGTACTCGCATGAACATAAAATTAATATAAAAACTCCTGGCCTTGGTAAAATAAATTATGTTATGTATAAATTATGTTATGTTATTATGTTATGTTCGATAAATTATGTTACAAAGAATATCTCAACAGTTCGCTGCAGCGCGAGGTGCCCTAGGCTATTCCGTATAACAATATTGAAAATATATATTTCAGAAGAATTTTATATTTAAGTTTTGTAGGGCACATGATGGTAGTGAAATGATCGAACCTGTTATATAGAGAAACTTTGACTTTAGTAAAAAATATCTTATACCTTTTTCTCTTTCAAGTTACTAAAAAAACACATTAAGCGCAAAAGAAACTCCGTTAACAGCCAGCGACATCAAGCGCCCTGCAGGCAGCAGGCAATGGCCGATCAAGACCCAGCGTCTACCGCGGCGTCGATAACTTATCGTGACTTCCGTACAGCCGTGTTGTGGAAAACGTCTCAGGCTGGCGATTCTTATACAGGCGCACCAATTGTTAATAAATAACTTTGATACCAGAAATTTGACCGTGAAATGGAGAGGAGAGCTTTAACATTCAGGGTTCACATAATAAATGTTTGAAGAAAATGCGAGAAGCGCAAGTCATTGAATTACACATTACAACGAATAGGCAACAGCACTAATTGATATTATTAGAAAAAATTTAATGTTGAAATCAAACTAAATCATTTGAATTCAAGTAGGACTAGTAAATAAGCTTTTGATCACCTCCTCAACTCACTGACTACTAATATGTACGTACCAGTCAATCAGCACATTATAAAAATCATTTTGCACCACAGTCCACACCATTTATTCTTTACTAATCAGACGGCACCTCAACTGCTCCAGCCTGTCTGCTCCAGCCTGTCTGCCCCAGCCTGTCTGCCCCAGCCTGTCTTCCCCAGCCTGTCTGCCCCAGCCTGTCTGCCCCAGCCTGTTTGCCCCAGCCTGTCTGCCCCAGCCTGTCTGCCCCAGCCTGTCTGCCCCAGCCTGTCTTAGTCCTTTTTCAAACAGTCCTTTTTCAAGCAGTCCTTTTTCAAACAGTCCTTTTTCAAAGTCCTTTTTCAAACAGTCCTTTTTCAAGCAGTCCTTTTTCAAACAGTCCTTTTTCAAAGTCCTTTTTCAAACAGTCCATTTTCAAACAATCCTTTTTCAAACAGTCCTTTTCTATTTGCTATTAGTCCTTATCTACTATTCTGTTTCTATAAGTCCATTTGAATTAGTCCTTTTCAAAAAAGTCTCACTCGATTAGCCATTTCAAATTAAATCATTCTACATTACTTGCTCGAGTTTTCCTGCACATTAGTAATTTGCTAATTTCATGATATCCCCAGACAAGTGAAAAGATCGATTGTATACACAACGCGCGCTTACATCGCCAAGCATTGAAGTCAATAAATGATTTGAATTTTAGTTGTGAACAAACCTTGAAAGATAAATGCATTCAAGCTTTGCGCTTTTAGCGAGCTGAATAAGTCATGCAGCAGCATGAATAATTAATGGAGATCACACGCTGCGCTGGCTCAATGTTCTGCATTGTTTTGAGTATAACAAGTTTCAAATTTTATTTACTGTTTTGTCAATGCAAGTTTCTAAACGTACTTATTGTATAACGCGTTTCAAACACCCTTGAACTTTGTTCCGCAATTTTACGATGGCAAATTTCTGCAAAATAATTCGAAAACTGAGACCGGAATACATTTATGCTTCGGAAATCTATTTATGTATTGGCCCAACGCTACATAACTTGGAACTGTATTGGCTCTATCTTATTTTCTTGCGTTGTGGTCGCTGACTTGAACAAAATCTTCTTATAATTTGACAAAAAAATTAAACCCTGAGGGAAAATATATTTTACTGTAAAGCCTGCATTTTAAAGAAATAAGTTGAGTTTATAAGTTAATAATAATAATAATAAGTTGAGTCATCCCCCAAGAGGATATTGCAATCGCATATAAACGAACTTTTCGATTCAGCCCGTTCCTGGAACCAACACAGAAATAATTTATTCTTTGCATAGATATTTTGCAGGACCTTAACTTCAAAATTCAATTTCCTAAGAGATCTCATAAAAATCTATCAATGCGACTGCTCATCACTTTTTGATAGTTAGAACTTGTATATAAATTTATCGGGAAGGAAATTTACTAATGCATATAATAATAACCTTCATGTTAATAGTAAAAATAGTGTCACTGATACAAGTAAAGATAAATAATCAAGAATAACTTGATTAGAGACAAATTCCATCATTCTTTTTAACAGGAGCTGCAATTTAATCCATATCACCATGACATATACGGTACAAAGAGTCCATGTCAAGTGTATCAGGGGTCCCCATCTGGCCATAACCAATATTGATGAAATTCTACATATGATTTTTTATATATTTTTAGAGACCTTTGCAAAAATTTTTGCTCAGAGTATAACAAAAACTATTGAAATTATAGACCTTCACAGGGGGATGGCGAAAACGTCCTCTATCGCGCCGTGTGAAATCACTAATTAAAATCACCAAATCACCAACGACTTGAACTGAGGTGTCTGTAGAACTCGAGGAGGTGCTCTTCGAGAAAATTTTCTAAAATCAAAACTCTAAATAGTTCATTGTTAAAATTTTTAGAGCAAAATATAATCGGACTTGCTCGAAAGTCATAGAAGCAGAATAAATGCATAAATTTAATGCCCATTAAATCACCAGAAATTTATGAATCTCCTTGATACCTACACAGTGTACAGTCCATTGCCAACATAGGTAATATTGTATACACAAAATATTGTCAGACAATTCAGTTTTATTTGGCAGTAAAAATCCTCTAGACTCGCTCATCAAAGCCTTAATTGGAGCCATTCTTCAACAATGTTTGAACACCAAAACGAAAAATCCTATTTTGTCAGAAAAAGCCTATTTTGTACCACAGAATCCATAAGAAAGCGACAACTTTACTGTAACATTTAACTGTAAAAATGAGTTATTATTTGGAAACATGAAAAATTGATTCGAAATATAATGTTCGCGGCTCACCATGCAACGGCCTTGGAACTTTTGCCAGTTCAATAAAGGAAAAGCCTAAAAATAATGTAGAAGAGATTCGTCAATGCAAGCCAGGCAACCAGCCACATTAAATTGCTAACTCGTCTGATAGGTGCATGTTATATAAATAAATATTTTTTGATAATTTTTTTACTCGTAACTTGTATAGAAATAGATTTAGCACTTTAATCGGAAAATTTAGTAAAACGTAAGCTTTCCACAATTTCGTTGTTGCGGGTAAGCGAGCAACAGTTAATAAATATACTTAGCGGCCTATCATAAACTCGTTTTCCCGTGCCAGGAGTCCATGCTACTCTCCGTAGCAATAAAATAAAAGAAAATAAGCAACTTCCTCTGAAGTTGTTCTGTTGGATCTCTTGCGACACGACTAAATTAACACTCGTCCGAAATAATTGCATTGATTTTTGAGAGATAATCCGTTTTGTCTATAATTACGAAAATATTACTTTCACATGCTTTCCGTATAACAATTTTATCGTTGTCTCTGAGTTGTTTAGCTGCTTGATGTGGAACCGGAGTTAAGACTGCTCAGGTCGATGAGCCTCGTTTTTTGGTAGCATCAGATCGCAATTGATCTTTCAAATTTGGGCTGATATAAATTATTTTACCGTCCATAAGCTTGAGTATGGTTTCGTACAATAACTCAAGCTAAATTTGTTTCTACGTCATGCGGAATTTGGATGCCACATGACAATTCAGTCCAAGGTTTAGGAGTTCGGCTTTCTCCTTGCTCAGAGTTAGACAGGATAGGTTGCTGAAGCCATTGTAAGAATGCGGAAGGCAGATTTCTCCTCTATAGAGGTTATTTAGCTTCCGAAGAGTGCGGAGTTTCACTGTTGTCGTAGGTATCACGGAGCTTGCTCAATAATTCATCGGTAATCTTGATACGAATTAAGTTGAGGACTTAGAATGTAGACGATAAATATTTTCAGAAATTTCAAGCTAAAGATTTTCGAGCTCGCAGTTAATAATTTTAATTTACCGTATAATTTCTGTATCTCACCTAACCTTGTTTCATCTCACCTTGCCTAACCTTGTTTTCTATATCTCACTTTGTTTCATCCTTGCTTCCGGGTCGTGAGAGCGAAAATTGGTGTAATCCGACAGAAGCTTTTTTTATGCAAGGTTGATTGAAGACCAGAGCATGCTTTTTATTGACAATCTTCTTATTTGTTGTTCAACGAGTCTAACAAAATTTTATGTTGGCGCAGGGAGATCACAAAACAGGTTACCAAACGACATTTTAATGGAATGCAAAGTTTGGCATATACAACATTCATTATCAAGCAGGTGAAGGGTTTAGCAACATTTGAGGCCTGCACCAGCATAGTTAAGCGCTGTCCTGACGCTTCGAGACTGGCAATAGCTGAGGCCCTCATTATTTAGAGCGAGTCTCCAGCTAGTAACTTGCAAACTACAGGATTCGTCCGGACGCCTAAATTATTTTTTGAGTAATTTTAGGTTTAGGTTGCAAAATGTATCCACAATACCCCTGATTTGTACTACTAGCTGTCATTTATACTGGAACGTCGCTAATAAACTAAAACTACTTCCTGAAACATGCCTTTCGATCTACCAACGTCATTTGAAGAATTTTTCTCCACTCTGATAATCTAAATCAACGAATGCTCTGGTCATCAATCGCACGTGTTTTAATAAACAAGCAAATTCTGCCATCTAATACTAATTCCTTTATGACTATTTTTAACAGTGAAGCAATGATATGTCCAACTGGAAAAGAAAATTTTGAAAAGCAACCCATGGGGATACTCAAAATAAGCAGAAAAATTCTCAAAATCCATTTTATGTGTACATTTTTTTAAAGGGTGGTTTTTACTACCAACCTTTTTTCTCAAGTGCCTTTCATATTTTATGTCATGATCTGAGTCTATTTATAGGAGTTAAAAATCTATCAACTATTTGCAAAAGTATACGGACTTAGCTGCCTCGTTTAAGCACTTTACAAGCTTTTACATAAAACTAACTTTTGAAGTGGGCTTCATCTCAGGCTACTGCATTACATATGAGAACTTTATGTTGGAGAGCTGAGTCGCCAAGCTAATTGTAATTCTTGCGGATGCTATTCGTTTTTGGCATATGTTGACTGATTTACATTTAGATAGAAGAAATAAAAAGTCTGATCGTTTATCAAAATACATCAAATGAGAATTGATATTATACAAGAAAATATCCTGCCTTTAAGGTAATAGGAAAATTTATGGGTTGGGTATAATGATAGTAAAAATTTGGGTGAACTTCGTAACAAAAATGATGCCCCGCAAAAGTTGTAAAAAGAAGAATAACATTTATATTTTTTTGTTTGTTTGGTTCCCCAAGCGAACTTTCACAGAAGCATGTGCTAATCTCACTACAATGGCTGTAGCAATGTAGAATATGCTTCCAAAAAGAATTGCTCATATATCCAAGGCTGTTGAGCATATATGTGCTGTGAGCATATCATTTTAAACAAATTTATCATTCTTCCAAGTAATAACCCATTCTTACGAGTAGCGAGTGTCCCAGTCAAATATTTTCTATTTATAATGAATAATGTTTCATCGTTTCATCAAATGGGTATATTTCTACTTCTTCAATTTGGTTTTCAAACATTGTTGAAAAATTGTTCCGAGACTTCAATGATCAAATTTAGTTAGCTAGTTAATTATTTTAGTTGCCACACGTTTACAAATGCTTCAGCTAATTAGCTTTCCCGCGCCGAAAGTCAAGATGAACATCACCAACGAGGTGGAAGGTCTCAGTTATCGAAAGTTTCATAAATCAAAAATCGTTAATCACTCACAAGGGAAGAAGATCTCAATTGTCAAGCCCGCTGAAGCTGGCGCGACAGCAGCAGCGTTAGCATTTCAATGAGACGAAGTGACAATTAAGGAGGAACAAGTGACATGGAGGGACAAGTGACATGGAGGGACAAGTAACGAGGAGGGACAAGTGACGAGAAAGGACAAGTGACGAGAAAGGACAAGTGACGAGAAAGGACAAGTGACAAGGAGGGACAAGTGACGAGAAAGGACAAGTGACAAGGAGGGACAAGTGACGAGAAAGGACAAGTGACGAGAAAGGACAAGTGACGAGAAAGGACAAGTGACGAGAAAGGACAANTAACTTAACCCCACAACTGAGACCTACAGTCAGACACCGCGAGCTCAGCGGTGGGGCGCTCAGGAACAATCCCCCTAGGAACGCGAAATCCCATAGGACTTCTGACGAGCACAGACACCCGTCAGAAGTCCCTCTATCCTCCCGAAAGGGGGAGTAAATTTAGATATTTTTTATTGAAAAACCGAAATGAATAAGTTGCCAATATTTTGTTTATACTATGTTACCTACGTGGGTTAATTTACTGAACCAGCATCAAGGAGATCTAAAAATTTTCCGCTGATTATCAGCGCCCTGCGAATATTTATGCACTATTCTGTTTTTATTTATTTATTTCTTAATTTCAGGGCAAGTTTAACCTCATTTTAAACGAAAATAGTATAAAAAATAAACTATTGAGACAATTTCTTCAAGAACAACTTCTTAAGTTTTCCAGACATCTCTGTTCATATCGTTGGTTGGCATAGATACGCTGCAGCAGGGACCTGAAGTGGGAAATTTTACGCCGCGCCATCGAGGAAATTTTCGCCTTCCCCCTCTAAGGGCATATAATTTCACTGGTTTTTCTAAGTTTGAGCTGGAATTCTGGCAAAGTTCATATTACTTTCAAATTCGGTGTTTGTCATGTGAGGCTGATGTGCAAAATTGGTACAATTGAAATGGATCACAACTGGAACAAGAACATGGATCACTTGATGAAGATTAACTCACAAGAATACATTTGAGTTACACTAAAATACTAATGAATAAATTATTAATAACCATGCGATATCAGAAATTACCGATGGGTATTATTTTGAAACTATCAATAATTGAGCTCACGAAGAAATGACAGAATAAAAGTCCAGAGGAAATTTTCGCGATTGGTGATCGTATAATATCGTCTGCGATTAATGGCCGATCCGCGCCGCAATAATGAAGCGACCAGAAAATATTTTCCTAATTAATTAATGCGTCGCAGTTGCTCGGTCGGGATGCCGAGGACGGATTGATGTGCCTCAACCCAAGATGACGTCAGTCAACTTGAAAAATCTAAGCTTCTAAGGCGAAATCTAATCGAAAAGCTTGCATGATAGGAAGCAAATTATGGCCGCGAGCAATGCTCTAAATTTTGCGCTAAACGAAGTGCATAAACAGCGTAAGCAAAATTTTAACAAACAATCCCATTATTTTGAATGAAATCAGTCAAAATTTTTTTTTTACTTATCAAAAATTCAAGTAAAGGATTCAAGTTTGCCCCACGTGACTTTTGTTTACCAAGCTTACTCCCCCAAGTTTACCAAGTTCACTCCCCCAAGTTTACCAAGTTTACTCCCCCAAGTTTACCAAGTTTACTCCTCCAAGTTTACCACGTTCACTCCCCCAAGTTTACCAAGCTTACTCCCCCAAGTTTACCATGTTCATTCCCGCAATTTTACCACGTTTACTCTCCTCCAAGTTTACCACGTTTACTCCCCCAAGTTTACCAAGTTTACTCCCCCAAGTTTACCAAGTTTACTCCTCCAAGATTACCAAGTTTACTCCCCCAAGTTTACCAAGTTTACTCCAGGTTTACTAAGTTTACTCCCCCAAGTTTACCAAGTTCACTCCCTCAAGTTTACCAAGTTTACTCCCCCAAGATTACCAAGTTCATTCCTCCAAGTTTACCAAGTTCACTCCTCCAAGTTTACCAAGTTTACTCCCCCAAGATTACCAAGTTTACTCCCCCAAGTTTACCAAGTTTACTCCCCCAAGATTTCCAAGTTTTCTCCCCCAAGTTTACCATTAACAAATTTACTCCGCCAAGTTTTACAAATTTACTCCGCCAAGTTTTACAAATTTACTTTGCCAAGTTTACCAAATTTACTGCGCCAAGTTTTACAAATTCACTCCGCCAAGTTTAACAAATTTACTGCGCCAAGTTTTAAGAATTTACTCTGCCAAGTTTACCAAATTTACTCACCCAAGTTTACCAAATTTACTCACCCAAGTTTACCAAATGACTGTCACGAGCTGCGCAGCACTTGGAAGCGTTGCCGCTGCCTCAAGAAGCTACGGCCCCACTCGGAAGGGCAGTAATTAATTAAACTAAGGTTTCATTCCTAAGTACATTTCCTCAAGTTATAAAAGGAAGTTTGCCTAATTATTACCTACTTATAGGTAAGAGTGGCCAGTCCCCTTCTCTCTTGAATAAAACTGCGTAAAAAGTTTCTATCGCAATTACCTGCTGACAATATGCTCCTTGTTTCATGATATTATAAATAAGTTTAAATAAGAATGTACGTGGGATTATGTTATTCTTGACAAATGAAGCAAACAATAGGGATTAAAATGAATTATAATTAATTTCCATGCGTAAACAAATTCAGATTAATATACAATAATTATAATTTGTGTGCCTATAATCGATTTTTATAAACAAAACAAATACGAAAGGTATCCCAGCTTCACACCGCCTACCGTCACCTAGTAAAATTTTTCTGTCAGTTTTCAATGAAAAACTTTCCAATGACACTTTTCAAAGAAAAAAACATCGCAATAAAAAAACGTTGAACTTAGGCAAAATAAATCATTGTGAAATGAAGATAAAATTTTACTTACTACTCAGTACCAAACCTTAAAAAAATGTGGCTTTCGCGATGTATAATTTATAACAGGATATTATGAATAGGAAGAAATGCATCTCCGTTTTTCCCCCGATAAAGAGTAATAATTTAATTCATTTAATATTGTCGCTAAATAATATTCTCGCTAAGTAATTTGTTCAATATTTACACTCTGGTGAACTTAGACATCCATTATAGTTCATCAGGTCTCGGTTGCTGTCTTCGATCAATACTCCACTGATTTTTGAAACAATTTAAAATTACATATAATGCACTTCTAATTTTAATGCACTTCCAGCAAGACGGGTAACTCAAAGCAGCACTAGTGCGAGCAAATTGACTAAGCGTTGCGACAGTTAACCAGATACCCCGGGAGTAGCCGTGGCCTTCCTAAGGGATTACGAGTCTGGCCAATAAGATTTTGTCTATAGGCTTGAATGCTTAAGCTGCGAGGCTCGACAACCGAAGGACGCTTGACAACAACCCTAATATCTCGTTGATGTGTTCGATATCAGAAAGTTTACTTTCCTGAACGACAACTTTGGGAAATAATCAATTGATAACTTTATTTTGAATGGTTGAGTACGCTCATCACAAAAATACAAGCGTTCATGTTTTTCTTTTACAACGAACATAACAGCTAGGCAAGCAACGATTATGATCGCCTCGAAGATTTATGAACATACCACGTAAGAATATGCCACCAGATATCTTTAACTCCGCTTTAACACTAGATGTATTGGTTATTCTCGATACTCGCAATTTTCATTACGAAATTTGTAAATAGAAACATAGAGACACATATGAATGGCAGACGTCTAAAACTCAATTCCGCGTTCAAAAAAAATATTAATTTAGATATAGGATGTCGACAATCCCATAATTTTGATTGTCGTTAAAAATTACCGCTAAATAATAAAGTGATATCATTGTGTTCTAAACATACAAAGCAATTTTAGAGGAGATGCATGGTTCTATATACCCAGAATATCAGGCAAGAAGTAACACTTCTTAGAGCAAATTATTCAATTTTTGCAATTTTCAGCTAAAGTAGGGTTGTTTGCTGAAATTTTGTTAGACGCTGCTCCTATTTGAGTACGAGGAATTTTATAGTAGGTCTCAATGAAAGGAAAAAATCAATGTAGAGTGCAGGGAATAGTATTTCACAAGCGAATTTTGATACGTAAGCTTCTACCACATAAAGTGGAGTTAGTTCAGTGGCAATAACTGAGTTTATGCAGATCTCGTGCGCCCTATAAAGTAGAGCGGGCGCAATAATGGGTTGATATTTGATGAACTTATGCCTCTAAGCCCATGGCTCAAGCTCGAAGTGATATATGATGCAATCGTAAGACATTACGTTATCGTTGCTGGTCTTGGTGTAGAATGTGCATGCATTCGTTACCTACGTAAATTTCTCGGTATTTCTTGACAAAGTACATTCATGAATTCATAAACAATAATTCGGCATGCCATGACGTAAAAAAACATTCGTAGCCAACATATATACGTTTGCATGACCTGACGCAAAAAAATACAGTCATCACCGAAATATCTTAGTATGTATTGACATAGAAAATACATACATTACCAACATATATACGTATATATCTCTTAACAACTCGATGTAGAAAATACATTCGTTACCAACATAAATATGATAAAAATCTCTGCATGTCTCAACGTAGAAAACGAGTTCAATACCGACATGAATATCACGACGTGGAAATACTAATCTTGACACGGAAAGTACATTGAAAACCGACATTACTGTCTCTGCACGACTTCATGTAGAAGTATACATTCACTTCCGGCCAAGTATTGTAGCGGTTCCTTTCATGATTTTGAATTAATGTAATAAAATATTTAGAAATTTAGAATCAGATTCAAATTGTAAAATTATGATTCGTTTAGATATGAACGTCACCACAATGAATAAAACAATAGGTAACTTTATTTTCTTTATATGATTTTTGTATTATTTGATTCATTTCACCAGAACCTCTTGTTAGAGTAAGTACGTAGGTGTAGCAACTGTCATCGCATACTAATTACTTTGTTTAATAGCTGAATTGATTTATAATGTTTATAATCGTTTTTTATGTATTTATATTTGTGTAACTCGTATAACGATCTGTTATTCATACAGGGTTCTATACTGATATCGTAAAAAGCGTCTTTATTTCCCTCAAACCGTACGTGAGACGCTTTAGTATCTCTCAATGAATTGGCGTAGAAAATACATTCATGGCCGAGATAACAATATATGCATGTAATGACGTAGCGAATACATTCATTACCGACATAAATACCTCAGCATGTAATGACGAAAAAATTTGTTCAGTTACACTGATATCGGCACAGTTGTTGCTGTAGGCAGGAGATGCGTTTGCAAGCTACCTAAGGCAATTAATACAAATGCGGCGCATCATTTTATTGATTGCAGCGCCATCCAAGTGATAGATAATGAAGTAGAACCTTAGGCAGTGCAGTTTATATCAGAAATAGTTCAGGTTTGTTTTTAAAATGTCTGAAATATTAGAAAACTGATATTAGATGACTGAGAGAAAAGTATACTTTGACGTTGATCTAATAGATAGAACTAAAAAAAGGATAAAAAATACCCAAATGAAAATTAAGAGTCGTGCATCTATGATTATAGATGGCAACGGTAGATTATAGGTGGCGTAACAGGCATGGCCACATCAGCCAAAAATCGACAGTAAAACACAAATAAATCGAGAGGGTGGCGAGTAGGGATGGCGGTCAAAGGCAAGGGAAAAATTGTGACACAATGTGGTGAAGGTCTCTCACTCCTAACATTTCAAAATAGTCGAGTGATATCAATTACTTATTTCACGCAAGAATATTCGTGGCGAAAATGTTTCGAATCGAACCTATGTCAAAATTTGTGCAAGGTTCATTCACATTATGAAACTTCAATATTTACCAAGCATTTTGCCGCAGCAATTACTCCGAGCTGAACCATCGTTATGAATAAACGAAGTTTTTTTCAGCGGCTGTTTATTCAAATATAGCAGAATGTTCGAATTAAAAGGCTAATGGAATTAACAAGGAATTTAAAAGCAAAGAAAACGCCAAGAAAATTCACCATATCGATATTGAAAACGTTTCGGAGTCTAGCTCCATCATCAGTTCGACTAAACTAAAAATGAATAAAATCACTTTAAAAGTCAAAATTCAAAGACAGACATAAAACCTAAACAAGACCTAACATTATATCGAAATAAACAGGACTAGTTATGAACA
>NW_025944502.1:164360-246637 GCF_000764305.2 Hyalella azteca
TGTTCATAACTACTAGTCTTGTTTATTTCGATATAATGTTAGATCTTTAGGTTTTATGTCTGTCTTTGAATTTTGACTTTTAAAGTGATTTTATTCATTTTTAGTTTAGTCGAACTGATGATGGAGCTGGACTCCGAAACGTTTTCAATATCGATATGGTGAATTTTCTTGGCGTTTTCTTTGCTTTTAAATTCCTTGTGAACTTACGATATAAGCAGACTAATGATATAAGTGCTAATGGAATTATCTAATAATCACGGTGAGAGCCCGGTAGAACTTCTGTAATATGATGATATTGATCTTTGTGATACTTCCACTGAGTTTTAAAATGACTCGACTGCCAAGTTCTCTCCGATTGCTCAACGGTAGAGGGTTGGCTTTGCGCTAGGTAGATCGGAGTTAAAATCGTGGGCAGGAACTTTCTTCAAGTTGATTTCTCAGAAGGTATGTGTCTGGGACTGGGCTAATTTGTTCCTGCTACATGTCTGACATTGTTACTTGTCCTGCCATGGTGTATGCGCATACTTAGTCCTCGGAATGTATGATTGTATGAATCAATATCAATAAATGTTAATGCATTGGATTTAAAACTGAAAGGAAATTTTTTATCGACTTCATTTTAAAGCTGGCTATCGGTGGTCTTCGATGCGCCACCGTTGACAGTGGGCAGTTATTAGTGGAAGATGAGATTTTCGGGCAGGGTCGCCATCGACAGGTTATAGGTGAAAAAAGGTTGGACCATCAATGCGCCATCGGTTCTCCACCTATAATTTCAGCCTAGAGCCACCGATAATCTTCGATGTTCCACCAATAATTTTTATTTGGGTATATGCGGTCCACTTGGCAGATGTAATAGAAATGCGATTCGTTTTGTATTGGTAATGTCTA
This sequence comes from Hyalella azteca, assembly GCF_000764305.2. Classification (NCBI taxonomy): domain Eukaryota; kingdom Metazoa; phylum Arthropoda; class Malacostraca; order Amphipoda; family Hyalellidae; genus Hyalella; species Hyalella azteca. The sequence continues at coordinate 165,249 of NW_025944502.1, forward strand.
TCTAATTGACTAGGAAATATTTTATCTTTCAAACACTGGGGCAAGACAAAAAAAAAACTAGGGACCACTGCTGCTTAAATGACTATCAATGGAAGTACAAGATTCACATTAAATCTCCGCTGGTGATGATATGTGAATGGATTTGATCTCTGTATACGGTTAATTATTGATGAGTACATCATGATCTTGTGGTGTCGAACTGTAGTAACGAACTATGGTAATGGTATAACTATATGCAACTGTTCAGACAATTTCAATTTGAACTTTATTCTGGAAGTGGATCAGATAATTTACTGCCGAAATAAAGATTTATTGAAAGCATCCAAATAAATTCATGTGTACGGATGGAATTGGTTTAGCGCACAATTGCTAGTTGAAATTGTAAAATTATTTATTAAAAGTCTTTATTCTATGCAACTACAAGGCCAACGTTATAAAGAGAAGTTCGTTCAGTTTCACTTCATGTCCGAATTTTGGACGATATTACATTCCATGGGCAGTCGTAATACGTCAAATAAATACAAATGTGAGTCAAGAAAGGCTAATTTCAAAGTTACACATATGCTCCGTACCTGGGAAAGCAATGTTCATGTCATTTGAATAGCAAAGCGATAAAATATGCAATATGTCATCTATTACGTCATACAACGACCTGATATCATGCAAATTGCGTCATAAATGGCTGCTCAAACATAGCAACCTAGCTGTGACGGGAACGAAGCGCGTCGACGACCTCATAATCCATGCACCCGACGCGCTCCGGCATGACAAGAAGCTTGTAATTCCTACTGATGGTTATACGGCCACTTTTGTTCCGGCGTCAGAACAGGCGCGTTTGCTGTGACGTAATCGGCTCTATTACACATTTTTCATCTCAACTCCCTGTCATGAAAAAATTATTGGCACACTTCATATACTATTTTATCTTATATTGAGTTATGAATAAAAAAAACGATAAACACAATACTTGACTCTCTACCGCCAAAATTGTCATATGAATTTTGTGGATTTAGATTGTCGTGAACGCTCGATTTGTATCTCTGAAGCACGTTGCAATGCCTAAATTTCTATAAAATATTTTTGGAGAACGTGTCAAATTTCTATTTATTTGAATATTTTCAAATTCCAGTAGGTACGACATTATTTTCTGGCACAAGCGTTTCAGGGTACCAGAAAATATTCACTACCTATAGACGACAGAACGCGAGGAAGCTTCTTCAAAATGCATGTTGTTTTTGCTCGAATCAACTACAAGTTGATGGCTTAGAGGGAAGTTAAAACGAGTTTGTCTTCTGCAAGCAGATTGTAAAAGCGTAACGTATGCTCGAGTTATGCAATGCAGTCACGGGGGAAATGTGGTAGCAATGATATACCAGTTTTATATTTTCTAACTATCTGCTCACGAACTATTAAGCATAAGAGTCCAATGAAAACAGCCGGAGGGATTTGATAGTTACTCCAATAATGTTTTCTTGAATTAAAAGCAGTTGATAACACTTGCCGCGAAATAAACATCCTGATTTTTTAAAGTTTTAGTGTTCACAAGCAAAGCCCAATGCTGCCTTCTTTTGAACATTCAAAGAACTCAACATTTTCCAGAAAACTGTCACATTTTCTTGTCCAAATTTTAGAATTCAATTTACAGCATAAAAGAAGCAAAGAATGCGCATTCATTGAGCTTCAGTCTCTGTAGAATAATAGGGCCAGTTTGAATTGGTAATGTAATCTTCTCAGCCACAAGAAAGAATTTTACATAAAGTCATTAAAGTTTGAATTGCGAAAAATTTAAATACAGTGCAATACCAAGCTTGCTTTGGTTAGTTCTGGTCAAGATGACTTAAGAACACTTTAATCTAAAACAGACAATAATACGTACAAAAGCTCATAACCTTTTTGTTTTAAAAATCGGTCAATTATTTATTTTCACTACACGTTATGAAAGCAAAGACATGAATATCAAGGTTTTGTCTTGTCCAAAATATTCATTCTTAGTTGTCCCCACAGACAATAGACGCTTCAAAAGGCATTTACTACTTAATGAATTAAATTTGAATTTTTAAATGTTTTCAGCTTGCTAGAAAAATGCCATGTATTTATTCTAATGAATATAACTAGCAAGTCTCACCTGCCGTGACACGAGCTCGTGCAGCTGCCCGCGCGACACCCACGCCGAGCAGATCATGTGTTGCACGGCGAGCAGAACACCGCCGACAGTAGCCTCGAGTAGACGTAGAGGTAGGAATGTGTAGGTCACGTAGATGAAGAATATTACGGCCCATAACCCTGATGATGCTGTCTGGTGTTCAGGAAACAGCATAACTAGGAGATCTAAACCAAAAAACGAAGCCAGGACAATATATGAAAATACGTACAAAGCGACTTCGTTCTGCACCCATGATCGGATAAGTAGAACTTCTAGGACGCCATAAAGAATGAGAAGGCTGCCGAGGAAGGCAACCGTAGTATAAGAAATGGAGTCACTAGCTAGGTACACCGACACTCCGATGATCGAACTTATGACTATGATGAGAAGTGCCAGAAGAACCGTCAGGTTCGACTGGTTCATGCGAAGAAAGTATCTTTGATAAAGCACTTCCACATGAATGTTCTTAAACTGAGACGATTTGAATATCCGGAGACACAGCGTGGGCACGTCCCACCAGCCACGTCGCTCGTGTACGAGGCTCTCTTCGTCATCTTCGAATCGGGACTTGGCTTCTTTAGGACTACGAGGCGAAGACGAGGTGCCGACGAGCCCGGACTTGTGGTAGTGCTCGATGACCTCCCAGTTAGACTTTTTGGGCGGCAGTGTGGCCTCGGCGACTGACGATGAGGGCTCTGCCGACGACGAGCCGTTGGCCTTCGAGTGACGAAGCGACGAGCTGCGAGGGCCAGACTCTCCCGCTTCCTGGGGGAAACAAAAAGCAATTGCTCAACATTTTCTTCAGGACTAAAAACTCGCATATTCCACACAGAAAATATGCGACAATTGTTTTTCGTTCAATTATTTGAAAAATATCCGTCAGGAAAAAACTGAATTGAAGGTACAAGACTACCTAAAACATTCAAAAGACAATGAAATTTATATCAAGCTGAAACTGAACAAAAGTAGTGGGATGTCATTTAATGAATTTGAAAAGTTAAATAAAATATTTCTTGAATTCATCTGTCAAAATTGACAATAAGAAAGCAGAATTGCCAACTCACTATTTTATGAGAACACGATCCACTACAAAATTAAGACAAATATACATTTAAAAGTAAGCTTGGTACGTGCTACGGTGGACGTCTTCTTCAACAACAAAAAATTAAAAACCGAATTTAACGCAAGAAAAAAACAATGAAGTAATGTTTAATATGCAGAACAGCACACACATTGCCTGAAATCAAGTAAAACCTAAGGATGGCGCAGAACATTTCGTCGCAGCGCAAGCGGCCAAAGCTCGCGACCCCTCGAGTCGCTGCAAGCAAACGGAACGGCCGCCGCATTTGGCAATGAGCCAAATTTTGTCTTTCATCTTCGTCGTAACTTGATGCCTGGGCTTAGCATGAACACAAAGATTTGTCGATAGAACAATGCCTGTATATTAGAATATTAAATGTTATAAAAATATATTGAAACAGTCTAGAAATTAAATAATGTATCTTGTTGAGAACTCGTAAGAGGGAGCAATATTATTGATGTAACGCAGCACTACTTAAGTTATAGAACTCATTTTCCAGTTAGTAATTAGGAAATTCGTATGATTTAAATAGTGATATGAGGACGGTGTTCAAGATAACAAACGAACCAAATGATCGAATGTCATTGATTTTTGTTGTGAATTCTTCGAATAATCTAAAAATGCTTAGTAATAGCAATGACTATATCAAGTGAAAAATTGTTTGAATTCATAATGATAGTAAGTTGACTATCATTCAACCCTAACCATTTACAGATTACCGCTAATAATTAAATAACACCACCTACTTGAGAATCAACCGAGGATCCAAAAAATTTAAATGAAAATTAGAGTTTGATCAGATATCAGTAGCATTATCATGTAATTATCAAACAAAAAACTAGAGCTTTACATTTCTAGCATTTAGAAACTCCACACAAATCATCAATTGTTTGTCATCTGTCATCTTTTAGCCGGCGGTACCGCTGCTCTAGATTCTGCCAATTTCTTTTAATAATTGGAAGAAGAACTGAACCATAATTCATTATTTAGGACAGTTTACGTGCAGCATAGTCTCTGCCAGTCGTCATTGAATTAGAACTATCCGTGTGCCTATATACTATATGTATCTCCAGCCGAAGCAGTAACGTAACTTCCAAACAGTTCAATTAGTATCTACCTCTGTCAGGTTAGGCAAGCATGCCTTTCAATATCAAATAATATGTAAATTGTGATGGGAGCTATCAAGGTGCACACTCTTAATCAATATTTGTTTAAAAGTATTACCAGAAAATTCCGTGTTTAATCAGTACCAGTCGGTTCTAGTTAAGCTGCTCAGAGCAGGCATGATTATAATTGGATAAAGCTGGATAGCTGTATCATCCAGCCCCTAATTTTGAACTGTATCATGGGTTTCCACAACAGTTTTAAACCATTATTCTATACAATGGTGATTTAGCATCGTTTAATCAAGCAGAATTCGTTAAGAAGCATTAATTTTTAAGTAATTACACCAATTTCGTTACCGCTATGGTAGCCTAATAATCTCGGTAGCTATATATGGTAGCAAGACCACTTATCGACAGCAATAAAGCTCAAGTGATGGCGCCGTACGAACTCACATCGCAGAAGTTTCATGACGCCTGTGTGTGCAAAGTATAAAAGGGAAAATCTCCAAAGCAAGGAACGTCAGACGAACTGCAATCAGTTTTCTCTCCCAGTTGGTGATGTCAGAGTGAGCAAGCCAAGTCAGAACCACTCCAGAAACTAGAGTCCTTTCAGTTTGGAGCACGCAGGAATTATCTCAATTGGATCACAGGGGTTTCAGTGTGTCCATTAAAAAACAATCAAGCAATCGCGTTTACGGGTAGCCGTTTCAAGGGAATATCCGGCCCGATAGCGGTTACTTGGCGAAAAATTCACAACTTCAACCGAACTTGGCTCGCAAATGTTGAATATTTGGAGCAGAAGTTTGATAGATTGAGAACGGCAATCAACTGTTCGTAAAATTTCAGTTCGCAACAAAGTGTGTTATGTCGGAGCACCGAAAGTTTTATAGCTGCGTCGGTATGCGTGGAAATGATCTCGAGTTCCGTGGCCAAGAGGGTCTCTAAAGCGACGATATATACCGAAAGTTACTTGATTATCTTCAATGCATCACTCACTGAATCATCGAAAGGAATTATTTTTAATAATAAATATAAGTAGATTTTATATACTTATATTGTACTGCTTGTAATACATTACTTTGCCAGAGAAGCACAAATATCAAATTTGTTATGTTCATGTTTATTTGTTAAGATATCTTATCATGAAAGGTGAAGTATATTCCGAACTTGTTACCCATTTGCCACTGTTTGCATGCGAACAAACTGGTTTATGTCACCATCACCTTGGTTAGAATTTCCAAGATATTAAATTTGGAATCGAGCTGTCGTGTAAACCTATGAAATTGCTCCGCTATAAATAAACTATAAGAGGGACATATAGAGAGAGCACCCGTATCCCGATTGCATGCTGGTTATGTTCTAAAGTTTTATCACTCTCGCAGACGTGTAACGTGTCCAGAGTGCACATACCCACTTCAATCGAGTACCGTTAACAGAATATTGCAAATTTCATAGCAGGCTAGCAGTATTCAGTTTCTAGAACAGAAGATTGCGATGAGAATGACAGTCCGAGATCTGTTGAGTTCAGGCAATATCTTCGGGGAGTTGATTGAAATCACCTGGAGGAATTCACACATGTAGGCGAACCTGTATATGATAAGAACCATGTTTCTAAAATACAGAAATGAAAGTATATGAAATTACAGGAGGAAATTTTAAGAAAATTAAAATGAATTTATCTTAACTCAAGTTGATTATTAATTTAGGAAGCAATATAGTTATAAGGTCAGAACAAGATACGTAATAACGATTTGGTTTGACATTTTTGTAAAAGGCTGCAGAAATTCAGAAAAATCTGATCAAATCATGTAATAATTTCAATCAAAATTCGAAAAAAATTGCTAGCTTAGGCAATGTTATATTTCGTTAATGTAGCTAATGAGTGCCAGGAGCCGAAAGACTCATTAAGTTGAATGTAGTTTAAATCTGAAATATGAAGTAATCCTGCTTTGTTCAAGTTGGACAAGCAAATAAAAATTAGGATAAGAGATAAAGCGCATTGAAAAGTAGTGCCTCTAGTGATCAAACCTCAAACAATTCAAAGGTTCGACCAACGTGCAAAGATAAAATTCGTCATACACACGTCAAGCAAGTTTTTAATTAATCTGATGTAAGCAGTTCATGCATAATCGGGAAAGTTTTCCATTACATAGACGAACTTCTTAACTACGGTAGTTACTGTAACTAAAGTGACATCATTACAGCCTTTTGAGTGGCTTAGCGAACGCTCACGATAAAAATATTATTGAAAATCCTCGGTGCGAAGAATACCAGAAAAAGCTGCCAGTCAAGGATAATAATTTAGTAATTATTTAATAACGCTTGTCATCCCTCTTATTTTGAGTTTAAGAACTTCCAGTCAACAGAATGAATACAAATGTAATAGGTACGTTAATTGTCGAGACACAGGGGGAACACACTTTTTGAACTAATCTGCGGGAAATTCACAAAAAATTATATGCATAAAAACTTTTTATTTAGTTCTCTCCAGTTATTCAAAGTTATAAATTTTTTACCTAAACCTTATCATTAAAACCCGATGTTTTTTAATTGTTTTAAAGCCCGGATTAACAGTCTGAATCCCATCCCAAATGCGCCTACGCATCAAAATTGATCTGTGTTTATTCTGCGACCAGCAGGCCTGAGCTGAACATTATTCCAGGAGCTCGCATGATGTGAAGCGCGTCTGTGAGCAGTGAGCGAATTCCAGCATTCCAGGCACAAAGGGAATACAGAGCATCTTGGGAGCATTCATGAGCGCATATAACTAGAACCAAGTCTAACGTAACCCACGCTTGAATAATCAACAACCACACGCTCACCATCAATCGTGTGGTTGATAGGTGCATATTATTAACCACAAACTCGCCATCACAAGGGCACCACGACACCCTCACCACCACACGCTCACCACCACACGCTCACCACCACACGCTCACCACCACACCCTCACCACCACACGCTCACCACCACACGCTCACCACCACACGCTCACCACCACACGCTCACCACCACACGCTCACCACCACACGCTCACCACCACACGCTCACCACCACACGCTCACCACCACACGCTCACCACCACACGCTCACCACCACACGCTCACCACCACACGCTCACCACCACACGCTCACCACCACACGCTCACCACCACACGCTCACCACCACACGCTCACCACCACACGCTCACCACCACACGCTCACCACCACACGCTCACCACCACACGCTCACCACCACACGCTCACCACCACACGCTCACCACCACACGCTCACCACCACACGCTCACCACCACACGCTCACCACCACACGCTCACCACCACACGCTCACCACCACACGCTCACCACCACACGCTCACCACCACACGCTCACCACCACACGCTCACCACCACACGCTCACCACCACACGCTCACCACCACACGCTCACCACCACACGCTCACCACCACACGCTCACCACCACACGCTCACCACCACACGCTCACCACCACACGCTCACCACCACACGCTCACCACCACACGCTCACCACCACACGCTCACCACCACACGCTCACCACCACACGCTCACCACCNTTAATGTAAGGAATCCTACCTACATAATAACTTAATGCTGTCTCTTATACACATCTAGATGTGTATAAGAGACATATAATATACTTATACTTTATTACAATCATTTCATTCATGAATTTATTTCCAGTTGTCTGCGAAAAAAACTTTATTTTCTGTAGCCGCTCCAGCTTAGCTATCTGAAAGCAGTGTCCAAACTGATTAATTATAAGATATGAAGAAGAAAACGTTTATTTGAAACACAAGGGTAAGAGTATAACCAGGATAATATCCTGATTAAGAGAAAAGTTGGTGAAATTTTCATTAATAGACAAGTGCATTAGAGATGTTCAAATATGGAACAGAGAAAGACGGAAGGGACGATGGAATTATAATGTCTCGAAATAATATCAAGTTCCATTAGATAATACGAATACTATTAAAGTGCTACGAATATTAAAGAAAACATACCCGATTTCCTCTTTGGCTACAGCTGTTGAGAAGTTCTAAGGAATTACACAGATCTCTCGTGTAATTCAACACCTCTACAGATGGCATTTAAATTTATCAATGTTATTTTTAATGGAGAATAAGTTAATTCTAGCAATGTTTATATTTTCGGAAACTCAATGTTTCTCGAGAACCAGTAATAACTTCGGGCAATCATGCACGTTTTCGACTTTGCATGACGACATATATAAACAAATTTAACCTAAATGCAAAACATAAAATCGAAATATGAAATTAGAACTTAGATATTATCTGTACCTCAATAATTTTACCTTTCAAACATAAATTAAACGCATATTTGTTTGAAGACACAAATTCTGTTCGACCGTGAAAAAACACATAGAATCCTAATTTATGATACGGTCAGACATACGCAACAAATGACATAATTTTTCTCCTTAACTATACAAGCAATCAAAGCAAGAAATAGCGTTAAATAACAGTAGCATGTAATAGTCATTAAATATGAGTTAATTTCTTGTAGGAAGCAAGATCTCGACATTGATCTATGTAATGAGACGCTCTAATGTGTTCGATAGACTCCTGTTTTCGCGATCGCAACCTAGTCATATTACTCGAAATTCACAAAACTATTTTTCCGGTGAACAAATTTGATCTTTGACATGATGAGGACCGATTTGTTCGATAAACTTGAGCAAGACTGCACGACTCGGATTGTAATCGCTATGAGATTGCGACACCCAAGCCTGAGTTTCTTGTTTCAAATGATTGAAGACACGACAGATCGAAAATTGTCTCAGAGAGGCTGGAAAAATACTGCACCAGAAAATGCTTTTTTAACATGATTCAATGAAAGTCCATTCTTCAACACACAAGATCAATAGTGTTGCTCACCAATTGTAAATACAACTACCGAAAGCTGAACGGAAATTCACACTTGTTAATATCGTTACAGACCTTACTTCCCAAATAAAAATTAGGGGTGGCGCATAACACAGGTGGCGTTGGTAGATTATGTAAGTGGCGCAACGGTTGGCGGCTACAACTGCCAAAAAACGATGGTAAAACACAAATAAATCTAAAAATTAGCAAGTATAGGTGGCAGTCATCGAGGCAAAGTACGATTTCGGCTGAGCTCGTAGAGCTCGAGCTTCGGCTCTCTTGCCCTTTTTTAGATATAGTCGTCCAAGCTAAGAATAATTCATTCGTAACCAAAGTATACCGGAAACCCACAGATGCCGGGAGAGGCCTTAACGCCGCCAGCGAATGCCCAGAGCGCTACAAAAGAAGCGCAACAAGTGCTCTCATCCAACGAGCACTCAAAACCTGCTCCTCTGAAAATGATTTGAATATTCAGCTGAAAAATTGCAAAAGAACCTTAGTCAATAATGGATTTGCAAATAGAACAATTGACAAGGAAATTTCAAAGCTTCGATCGAAATTTATCAGTAAAATTCAGTTGAAAATTCAGCTCTTCATTGAACAGCTGAAAATAGCATGCGTTAGTTAGCGATGGTAATTATACATGCATAAACGAAGGACATGCGAATGCACGATACAATAAGAGAGTCGTGGATACGATGATAATTACACGTGTAAATATACAGCGCAGTATCCAGTTGTATTGGGTTCACGAGTGCAATTAAACATGAACAGATTCCAAGGACTGGCGTTCGTTCGCTTGCAGTTCGTGACCCGTTGTCACGACCAGTTGCAGGCATTGCATGTTGTGTGGGGTATTAAATAATATATCATTAAGCATACAATTCACAGCACATTAGGCTTATTTATGCAGTGAGAAATTTTATAATTAAATTTTAATGCACATTTTCCAAAATGTTGTGAAAAATGTAAACAGTTAGGAAACGTACGCATAGTCAAGAATCTCATTGAGCATCTGATGCCCTGAAAATGCGCTAAAATAAGCCAGTATAAAAGAGCATCGCTTATGTCATCTTGCACACATCATTTTTCCGCCCTGCGTAAAAAATATAATTTAACCCTCACGCCCATTGAACCACTTATTCGAAAGACACTTGCGAAGTCAATTCCGTAATATTGTAAAGTCAAGTAAGTAGTTTGAATTCTTGGACATTACTTATCACCAAGTTATTTGGGGCAGTGGGCACGCTTTGAACAGAAGGCTGTTGCAACCCTGTCTACCCTGAACGTGATCATACGGCCGTCGTTATGTCTGCTCGTAATATCTACTTAACCGTCTACACTGTTAGAAAAAACGGTGAAAAAACGGTCCCACCGGCGTTCTAGTGGCCGGTCGCCCCATGAAAATAAACTGTTTCGCCGTTTTCATCAGATGTTTTACGGATTTTTGGTGTTAAATTAAAATAAAAACTGCAACTCGGTGTTTCTTTTCACGTGCCGACCGGCCACTGAAACGCCGGTAATACCGTTAACGGTAATTTTTCTAACAGTGTACCGCCTTGTGTCACTCTACGGGAACATAACTTTCAACTTAAATTATACCTAAACTATGGAGTGTAGCAACCTGAGGACGTTTGTACGTAACAGAGAGCATTTCAAAGTTGTCGTACGTGGCGGCAACCATCAGGTCAAGTCATTTATGCGCTCACTTGAACGTATCATTTTTTGGGAAGTAGGCTTGTGACAATATTGCTCCGGTGACTCATGTCAGGCGGTAGAAGGTTGATACTTAAAAGACATCTTGAAGTATTTTATAATAGATTTTAGTATTATTCCACAATTATTAACTTATATCTAGCAAGATGAGTGATCAAAAATAATTAAACTTGAAAGTATGGAGTCAATACATTAAAAACCACATCGTAAAATTTGATAACATCACTGATTTCATTCTGGCGACACTTAATTGCATATTGAACGTGAATGAGATACGCTGAAGAATCGAGACGGTGGCTAGTCTTTAATTTAGTGGCTAAAACACGACTCGGTTTTCGGCTGTCTTTGATAAAGGATTCGACGTCATCAACGAATTAATTTCTCTTCCATTTGTATCCAACGAAGCTCCTGCGTCGAAATTAGTAGAATGCTTATCTAATTATTAGAACTCATAAAAATCGTTCATCTCCTTGCCAATCAAATTAATGGTAAAAAATATAGTTCAATTTTTCCGTTCTCTCACTCACAAAAAATGTTCATTTTGACCTAAAAATAAAGCCCCAAAAAAATTTGAAGAGATATTTCAATATTTACATGGATGCACAAAAACTTCATATTTTTAGGACAATATTTGATTTTTATATCGAATGATGCAGGAGTGTAAATCTTTACTTATTTACAGGAAATAACAGTTGAATTACATATTTTCTGCTGGCAATGCTTAGTTATTTTCTCCTAAACTGTTTATTTAACCAGAAATTATACCGTTGCGTGGTGCAGTACAGACCTCCTGAAGACCGCAGGTGAGGTTAGGTTGCTTTGCTTCTACCTTGCTCATAATTTGTATAACACGAACAAATGAAGTAATAGCGTATCCCGTGATTCATTTAACCTGATTTTCGATTTGCCAGTTCAAACTAAAAATATTGTTCGATATATTGAAAAAACTTATAAGAATATTGCGAATAAAACAAATTCTCTGGTCTTCAATGAAACCTGCTTGAAAGAAGAAATTCTGCCAACCTATACTAATTCACATTACAGTATACATCGGTATCATTCCTACGGTATCTGTATCATTCCTACGCAAAAGGTAATAGATGGGCTTGAGAAAAATATTGACACGAAGTATAAGGAAGGTATTTCAAGCCGAAAATTTCAAAATCATCGAGCAAATATCCTTAATTCATGCAAGAATATTATTTACAAAAATATTACTAATCGAACCTCTGTCAAAAATAGTGTAATGTTCACATTTAGGAACTTCGATACTTGTCAAGCATTTTCTCGTAGCCACAACTCTGAGCTGAACCATGCATAGCTCGTTATGGATAAACGAAGTTTCTTTCAGCGGCTGTTTACTCCGAAAATAGCAGCATGTTCTAAGAAAATGGTTGATGAAACCATCAAATCATCACGATGCATTAACATTAAGCATTAACTTCCGTCAGTTGATGAAATTCAAACATGAAATATTTTGATCACAAGTCTCTTAAAATGACTCGTATGCTAAGTCTTCTGCGACGGCTCAACGGTAGAGGCTAGGCTTCGCGCGAGAGTTCGGAGTTCGAATCCTGCAGGCAGGGACTTTTATTCAAGTTGATTTCTCACGACGTATGTATCTGGTACTGTGATAATTGTACCTGCTACATATCTTACATTGTTACTTGTATGAAGCTATGCTATGGCGGACACTGCTATGGCGGATGTGCACACGTAGTCCAAAGAATATGTGATCGTATAAGCAATATCAGTAAAGGAAAATGCATCGGAGGAAAATGCATAGCAAAAGGAAATTTTTTAAATAAAAATGCATCCGATTTGTGTCTAAAGGTTTTCATTTTGAAGGTGGCCATCGGTGGCTCATTGATGCGCCACCGGTGCCAATGGGTATCTATTGGTGGAAGAAGATTTTTTCCGGTAGAGGCTAGAGGGCCAAGGGCAAGTTATAGGTGGAATATAGGCCGAACACGCCATCGATGCAGCATCGGTGCAACACCTGTAATTTCCTCCTATAACCACCAACAAGCATCAATGCTCCTCCTATAATTTTTATTTGGGTTCGGTCTCCCGTTGTGGTCCCTTTGTCAACTGACTTCTCTCGTTTCCCTTTGTCAACTGACTTTTTACTGCTCTCGTTTCCAAAAGACTAATGTACAAGTTGTAGAACTGACGGTTGATACATCCGTGTGGACGGTTGATTAGTTTGTTATTTCATTGAATTAGAAAACAGATAAATTTTCATGTAGACCTATCAATTCTACGAATTTAGATGCTTAAAAAATAAGCGCTTCTGGTAAAGCAAACGTGACCTGCACCTTAAATTTTGGTGGAACATTTTTGGGCCAGAGTCAAGTAATCCAGTTCATGACCAAACAATTAATTTGGTAAAATTTTCATGAACATTCATATTAACGTAAAAATTACACACAATTTGAGTGTGTAGCTTCGATTCTAAGTTTAACGGTCGATTCGTTTTATAAGTTTAACGGTTTGACAACATTCAACTGAATGAAATAAAATAATTTAGCCAAGCAGTTCAATTATTTATAGCGAGATTTCCAGTTTCGAGTCTACAAAGATGGGGTATTACGATGAAGAATTATTTAGAATTTATATAACTAATATAAGTATCATATATTGTTAGTTTTTTCGACGTTACGTCCTCAAATAAAGTCATGGAGTTGATTCACGTCCTTAAATAAATTCTATAAGTCACGTCATTAAATAAAGACGGCGGGTTTTGTCACGTATTTCAATAGATCGACGAGTTGAGTCACGTCCTTAAACAAGTTGGCGAGTTGAATCATGACCTTAAATGAAGTCCATGAATTAAGTCAGGTCCATAAAATAATCTGAAAGTGCGTCACGTCCTTAAATAAAGTCAACAACTCAGGTCAAGAAGGTCAAGGCGATAAGCCACATGGTCAGATCTAATCAGTCAGGTTACGCTATACGCACTTAAGTCTTGTCTTTAAATAAAGTCAATCATTTTCGCGACTCCAGTCGATAATGTAGCCAAGTCACTATAGCATTAAAAGTACCAGAAAATCAGTCAAGTCGCTCTCTAGAAGCCAGATCAGTCAAATTATCAATAAGACGAACAAATATAGGGCATTCAGATGACTCAAGTTATCAATTGAGACCAACAAATTTTAACTTATAATCAAGTCTCTAACATTCTCTAACCAACAGGTGCACAAAACTTCGAACATGCAGCAGCCAAATGCTCATTATATAAGGCTGCACCTGCGCGCACATATATCAGCTCCGGCACACCTGCAGTCACTTCATCAATCCAAATGGTAGGTGCGAAATCAAAGGCCAAAATGCTGGTCAACCAGCAATTAATTGCGAGGGATTATTCCAGCCTGAAACTATCTGGACAAATTAAATAAATTACACGAAAAAAGGCAGTTAGTTTAGAGGCCAAAATGTTTACTTGCGCTTCAGCTATTTAGCTATCTTGCACCGAAAGTCAAGATGAACATCACCAAAGTGATGGAAGGTCTCAGTTATCGAAACTTTCATATATCAAAAATGTTCCATCAACCGCATGAGGCAGAAGGTCTCAATTGTCCAGCCCGCTGAAGCTGGCTCGAAAGAAGCAGCGTTAGCATCTCAAAGAGACGAAGTGACAAGGAGGGACAGTTGAAAAGCAGCAGAAACGAAGACACTCGAACAAGAGGTCGCTTACACGGGACGTCGGCCGCCCACGCGAGAGAGACAGAAGGGAAATGTAAGGAATCCTACCTGCATAATAACTTAATATAAGGAATCCTACCTACATAATAACTTAATGTTAGGAATCCTACCTACATAATAACTTAACCCCACAACTGAGACCCGCAGTCAGACACCGCGAGCTCAGCGGTGAGGCGCTCAGGAACAATCCCCCTAGGAGCGCGAAATCCCATAGGACTTCTGACGAGCACAGACACGCGTCAGAAGCCCCCCTCCCTCCCCCCTGAGGGGGAAAAAGGCAGATAACGTATACGAGTTTATCACATTGTTTAAAGTAATTAATTCATATATTGAATAAAACTGCAATGCAACGATAGTTTTAACATGCTGACGACTAACTAAAATGAATTTGAAACGAAAAATCAATCTGAAAAAGCAAGAAAAATGCCGTAGACTATGTAATGCTCTTTATTATATGCATCAACAGAAATGTTTTGCAAATAAAATATACATTTTTTATCCAACCAAAATATGGTATCATATAGGAAATACATTGCCTACTAAACCATGCACTTTTTTGCAACATGATGCTATTTAACACGTGGTGCAACCAAAATATGGTGCCACCAAATTTTATTAACTGATTATAATGGTGCACACCATATTAAAATACAAATAAAAACTCCGGAAATTACGAAAAATGTTCCGTTTCCATATAGAGCTCACTAAACAAAATTAATTTCTTATAATTTATTTACTGAGCTTGTCTCCCGTCTTGTGTTAAAGGACCGTGGCAGGCAAACGCTCGCTGGCTGGCCGAGGACAGCTTTGTTTTAGGACGAAATCTTTGCCAAGCGCTTAGCTTTTATTTGGCTAATTTTGAGTTAGTGCACAAGTTGCGTCAAAGAATATTTCAAGCACTAATGTTTGAAAATTATATGCTCACTCTCTTAATTATTTGTGGCTTGTAGCTAGGTTTTGTACCTCTTTGGCTTTTTGGCTCTGTTGTGCCCTAGACCAGAAAAATTTCCAGCAAAAGACTTGTTAATTAGACACACCAAGTCTGTATAAATTTTAGACTACATGGCTGCTGAACATAATTTATCAACATTTATCAGAGCTCATGCAACTGAGACCAATCAACCGATAATTATTATAAGATTTCCAATTGAAATATAGTGCGTTTTTGCTTGACACTTTTATTCCATATGATTTGCAACCGATTCTCAGTATTTGCCTGCTAAGAAAATATGAACTGCATAATTCAGGTGAGAACTTCAACATATATATGGACCCTGGCTGCTTGTGGTGTAGTATTACTTAACTAAGTTAATTAATTAATTTAATTCATACATGTTAGAAGAGTGCGAGTTATGCAATTATATTTTATCAGCGACTCGTTCTCTTTATATTCGGACATTTTTGTATTTAGGTCACCATGTCTCCATCATAATAATGTCAGCGAACGTCTTACCGCAACAGCAACTTCTACCATTCGTAAAGTCCGCTATGACTTAGTAAATCTAATTTCTTCCGGTTTGCGCTGATGTATCATAGAAACTTTTGTAGGCATTAAACTGTTAGAACGAATAAACTATTAAGGAATCAAACAAACGTTGGTATCCACTTAACAGGTACGTCCATTGAACTGTTGTGTCCACTAAAATGTGTTAACTATAATAGGTTCCTTAAATATGGTTTACGCTTAAATAAATAGTACTCAAAAACACTGCACGCACAAAAACATGGAACCAATTTGACTAAGAATTATTCACACTACAATAAGATGACCACTTTAATAAGATGCCCACAACAGCACGTACCAAGATATGGTATCCACATGAGTATGGTTGTCGCTTAGATCTGGCACTGAGTTAATTATGCCCTGAACAAATTTTCCAGATAAGATAGCAAGCTCCCCCAACGGGCGGAGGCTCGTGCAAGAAACGAGATTTCATTTCCTCTCGTGATGAAGAAAGTCGAGCCACGCGACACCTCATAGCAGGTTGCTGTGATGACGGTCGCTCTGAAGACCCGGCGCCGAATTAACAAAACTTCGCGTACACGTACAACTCCAAGACTTAGTACACGTAGCGGCTAAAATACACGTAACGGACAATTTCTCATTCATGATTTCGTGGTTTAGCTTTAAAAACCGTCAGTGATTGGCTGAAGGAGTTACCAACTCGTAAGGTTTTCTGATAGTATGTTTCCCGGCGGCTATTGAATTAAATATCATCCCGACTTTAGAGTAGCGTGGGCCTAGCAATAATTCTCGATGTGTCTTTATTGTTAACGTAATAAATAACACTTGTCAAGACTTTGATTAGAGAATTCACAGCAATCCAGTTGGTTCTACTGGAATACCCGTTAATCGAATGGATAAAATCTCGATTTCTTTTGAGTTTCAATTGAGAAACATGGTAATGAAGAATAAGTTAGGCAAATTCTGAATTAACCAGAATTCATCAATTTAAATTAAGAAGCATCAAGAATAAAAAACATCAACGTCATATGAGAAAATATTTTGAAATTGAGCCCTTATTGACATCGGAAAAATTTTGCATGAGCTGAACTCAATGAGGACCGAGCTTCATCGTAATGAGATCATCGTGTCAAATTTACCAGGAAAAAATATCATTAATTTGGAATTGGTTCATTTTCACTCGCAACGTGAGCTCTGCGAATGAACATATGTCAATAAAGAGGGAATATACGTACATAATATATGTATCATAAAAGTTAAATAAACCAACATAATTTTAGATATACAAAATTATATATTTCTACTAAACTATAAAGCATCGAGAACCGTAGGACTCGCTTTAGTTGTCACTTTGTTCACAAAAATCTCTGGAGTTTAAAAACAATCGTAGTTCTCTTTACAGTTCAATTATACGACAAAAGTCATCAAACGTCAGAAAATCACAAAATACGTCAGCAGGCACAGAGCAGAGTAAAGACGAATTCCAAGTAAATATTTTCCAGAATCTCATATCGAGTACATTTTAAATAAAGCAATCATAATGACACAGTAATTTTGAAAGTGAAAGTACCTCCGACAAGCTTTAGATAACCAAAGCTGAACACATCACTTCACTCGATTATGACATTTGAGCTTCAGTGATGAAAATAACTGGGCGAAAAAAAAAATGCAATCTAAAAGAATTTATGTAACGACCAAGAATTTGGTGGAGATTGAAAATTAATTGAATGAAGGATGGCTTTCAGCTATTCTCGAAAATCAAATGATAATTACGGTATTGATTTAATCTAGAGTGCGTCGACAGAATACAATACGTCAGAAATCAAGTGGAATGTGTCGTTCATGACTTCTGAAGCTGCTCCATTAAATTCTTTCAAGTCAATTTCTCTAAAAGGACTTCGCCTACGTGGCTCCGGTGATAGATTCATCGTGGATCTGATGATCAGAGTCTTTCAAAAATTACCAACTTGACATTTGATTGCACTGCGATTCATTGACTTGCATTTTCTTAACTATTCAAAACCTAATATACACACGAGTCATTTACAAATATTGCCCTTGGATCACGCATCAACGAGCTACAGAGACAGAAATAATCATTTTTACCGATTTACCTATTTAAAATAGTGCAAGTTAAACGAACAACCAGAATGCAATTACGACTTGACAGCATTAAATATTATCTTCTTCAAGATACTTGTACGATTGCAGTACTTACTTTATTCAACAAAAGTAATGAGTTATCAATAAGTATCCAAAGAAACACAGTAAACATCAGAACTTGGGCACAAAAAACTTTGTCGTTAATTTCTGTATCAATTATTTGTCTTAGATTTAGCAGGAGATAGAATAAATTAATGTTAACGCTTTATAGAAATGTAGATTTCCCCTAAAATCGAACGGCAATTCATTTGCAAATCTAGTGACGAATGATAATAAAATGTCGAATATTGAGCCATCAGATGAAAATTTGAAATTCCGGGCTAGAATTATTATTATTATGCATGACTAATTCCTTGAAAATTCGTCTACCTGAAAAATTTTCCTGCGTTCAGGTCCTAATGAATTGACTATCCATCAGACTTTTATACGATGTCTTTGCCTGTTGAATTTAAGGCGTTCACCGTTGAATAGGCGCCAGCATATTTAAGTTAAATTTAGGCTGCTTAGAATGATTAAAACGAATTCCTAATCAACCGTCCATCAATTAACCTAATCAACTAAAGAAAAACCCGAAAGTTTTCCTATCCTCGTCCGCGTTGGAGCCAGTGCAGAAATTTTCCCGTCGCTTGGCAGAGCTGAAGCCATGAACGACCAGCCAGACTGTCTCTTCAGACCCCAGGAAATGGCTTCCGTCATACCACAACCGAGGTATGATCAATCAATAAAATATTTAATCATTAAAACATATTTGAAATTCTTGCGATTTACAACACCTGGAAAAATAAAAATTACTAGATCATACTTAAGAGCGAAAAACTTTCTTACGTAGTGAGAAAGTGTTTACGGACAATATAGCACTGCACTGATGCGAGCTTATGCCGGGTCAAACTGGGTCACATTGACCCACATAGGTGGAAAAGTGAATAGCTAATAATAAATAACAAGTCTCACGATTTTAATAAGTCTCTTTAATATCACGATTAATAATAAGTCTCTGAGTGTACGGTCAGCACAGCACACACGCGTCAAGTACACACCCTGCTGTTTAATTCAAGTTTAAATATACTATTAAATTTTTGAGGCCAGTAAATCAACAAACGAGCGCTGAACAAAAATTTACTGGATATTTAAGCACCTCTTTCCTATTTTGAAAATATTTGTCACAAATTAATTAATATAAATGATTTACAAAAAGTAACTTCATTACTCATCGTACTTTCAAATAGAAAAATATCAGTGATTTAATTTTAATGAGTACGGTCATTTATCATCAGCTGCTAAATATCTAAAAATTACCATGGTTGTCAATCGGAGTCAGTCGAATGAAAGATCATTACTTATTATACACCTGAAATCCAGAGTGACAGTAATTGAAGCTTTGATTTAGTAGCATTCAGGATATGTTTCATGTACATGTTGATGGTTACAAATCAAGCGAACTGATTATTTTTATATTATATTCATATGCACAAACTCGAAAATGTGCAGAATTTACGTGAAATTGTAAGACTGTGTATTTTTGTAAGACTGACTGTGCAGCACAAGAAATTCTTTGCCAATGCTAGACAATGGGGCATGGTTAATTTAAAAAATTACCTAGTTAAAGAAACAATAAATTTTCCTATTCAAGTATCAAGATAATTAAAATACCTAATTCTGCATTTTTGGAAGCAAGATCGTCATCAATTAGGTAAATACCTACGCATTATTTTTAAGTTCTAAGAAAGTTTTTAGAGCAAACATTTGATCGTGGCGCCAGAGCGGCTGGAACTCCTCGCAACAACAAATCCGAATTGATAGGAAACCTGATGAGTTATGACAGCCAATATCATCAATAATGACCTGAGTTTCTGTGGCCCATAATATCGAGCGCTTGGATAACAATCGTACATTCCTCTGCCGCCTTCACATCGCTCATAGGACCGTTAATTTAGATTTACCTTCTCCATCGAACATAAAGCTAAATAGAAAGTAAAGAGGCCCATTTCGCAATGCCTTGAGCACTCGAGTGACAAAAACAATGAAAAAAGCTGGGGGAATCAGTCAGGCAATATTTAGGCTGATGTTCAATGTGGAAATAATTTAGAGTCTTTAAGAAACATCATTTGTAGCGTCATTTTTGTCATGAGCCCACTGCAACGTTATTCATCTCAGTACAGTGAAGTTTCCAAGATTCATACTGGATGATACAATATATATTGTATTGTATAAAGCAATATTATTCAAATAATGCATATTTTGAACAGAAATATGACAAAGCATGCATTCGCTCAGTATATGGATCCAGACGCTAACCCTCACGCCCATTGAACCACTTATTCGAAAGTAGCTCCTGTATCGAAATTAGTAGAATATTCATTTAATTAGTAGAACTCATAAAAATTGATTATCTTCGTGCCAATCAAATTAATGGTAAAAAATAAAATTCAACTTTCGCACTCTCACCCCCTAAAAATCTTCCTCTGGACCTAAAAAAAGCCAAAAATAAATAAATGAGATATTTCAATATTTACGGGTTGCATAAGAACGTTATTTACCTGTTTATAATGCCCTGTTGAATCTTTTTTCGACAATATTTGATTTTTATGTTGAATGATGCAGAAGTATAAATCTTAACTTATTTCCAGGAACTAACAGTTGAATTACATACTCTTTGCCGGCAATGCTTCGTTAAAGTTCATTTCCTGTTAGACTATTTATTTGACCAGAAATTATACGTTCGTTGTGTGGTGCAGTACCCTCCAGAAGACCGCAGGTGAGGTTAGGTTGCTTTGCTTCTACCTTGCTCATAATTTGTATAACACGAACAAATGAAGTAATAGCGTATCCCGTGATTCATGTAAGAGTACAGTATATCATTTAGATATATTGTAAAATATCATATTAACAACTGATTTTGAAAAAAAATAAGTGACTATAGATGCCTTTGGGTCACTTTGAACATTTATTAACTGATTTTATTTTACTCGCTCACAAGTGACTAAAGATAGCTGCATAATACAGAACTCAATTCTATCTTCTAGTGCCATCACACACACTCACGGCACTTGGCTGATTGTCGGCACATCTGAAAGTATTATAGTATCCAAGCTACCATCAAATCGACAGGTTCTGAGCAGCTTATTTTATCTACACACACTAGACAAGAGAACTGTTCAAGAAAATGCGGCCTCTACTGCTCAAGTTTTGATAAATTTTTGAGCAAAAGCATTTGTATAAACTCAACATTCATTGTGTAACCAGTAAATGGAGTCAGATTATATAATTTTTTATTTATTCACTCTGCTTATGTAGTTGAACAAATCTGGACCGCGAGACCTGCAGAAATCCAAACTTTTTGGTCGGCACCCTAGCGTACAACTTTCATGATTTGAATGTCAATTATCACCAATTTATATATATTTTTTCGTGGATAGGCTAAATATTCTACAAGTCTACTAGATAACATTTACTGGTTGAAATCACAACTAAATTTCCTAAATGTAGAATGAAATTTCAGCGCAACATATAAAAAGTGAATCTCGCAACTTAACAGAAAAATCATATCATATAACAGTTATGGACATGAGAAGCATCTTTAGGCAGGTTAAGTCGGAAAATTACGTTGAATAATTCTTTAAGCCTTCATTGAACTAAGACAACATAGAAAATTGTCAAAAATCTTGTCAGAATTTCATAAAGTGGATTACGAGAAACTAGATATTAACAACAAACCAATTCTTAAGTACAATTTGAAGTGCACTATTTCAACACATTTTCACACGACATCCTATTAAATTATCAATGGACATGTTAATGGCTTGTTTGCAATGTATAACATCACCTCAGTAATTAGTATATTTGTTGAATGAGTTGCCTGGGCAGTAAATGCATCACAGATAATTGGTGAATAAATATTCATAAACTAAAATACATGTATTGATAATTTCTTATATTTTTATCTGATACCATCACAAAATAAAAACAAGTTTTTTTTTACCTATTCTGAAATAAAGGGATCAAAAATCGCAAGTACTTCTTATCTACCCATCCAAAAAGAAGGAAAGGTCGGATCGATTAATTGGCATATACGAGCAATACGCCGGCTACAACATTTTTCTACAAGTCCAAATAAATAACTGGATATTTTCCCAAATAGTATAACTTGAAAGAATCTAAGTCATTTATTCACATGTCCGATTGAGATTGTTAGGCCTTACAGGAATGTTTCGAAAGCCTAGCTGCTATGCCACGGCTTCATTAAATTGGGATTGACGAAGGCGATGTGGCTGTATAGGGAGTTCTTTACTCGTTGAGCAAATGAGCTACGCACGAATATAAAGAAAGTATTAATGGCAGACTTCATCTTTAACTGAAATGTTGGGCGCTGGAATACTTGATGCAGATATTGTTTAGGATATATAGGAGCTCCTACAAAACATCGCGCAGCAAAGGTCACAATACGTTATTGCACTAATACATGCCTTAATGTTTCTTTTCACAATCGATCCGAACCGTATCGTCAAGCATTTCTCTTAAAATATATCTTTTGTTGCATATTATATTTCGTAAAACAATTGGTAAATATATATATTGGTTTATGCTACCGTATACGGCCAGATTTATTGCATCTGTTCTCGTAATTAATAAAAGATTTTGTCCGAATGGGCAGTCAAGACTTGGCTTTACCACGAGATTTTCTGAGCTTTGCCGTTGTAAACAATAAACACAAAAGTTTGTAAATAAAGTTTAAGGCTTCAGGGTATACCAACGGGTGCAGGCACAGGAGTGATTCAGAGAACACGTGTAGAAAGTCGTGTAGTGTATATAAGTCGTGTAGTGAAGTTTGTAGAGCGTATATAATTTGAACAGACTTCACCTAATTGTGCCAAAGACAATTAACTTTCGTAAGCCTCTCTAACCCATGCCTTAATATTTGCATACAAAAATAAGAAATACAATGACAAAGAAAAGGCTCAGCTAAGAAAAGACTCACGTACATGCCTAATATCTGTATTTGTAACAATTAAAATCCATAATATATTTATATATAGACAGAAAGTAAATATTGAGTTCAACAACTTAAAATTTTGGGATATCATGATTGGAAACAAAAAATGTCGGTGCAAAAAAAGAGCTCACAGCGTCCCTCGGTTTGTGATGGGGGTTATGTTATCATATCCTTCAATCACCAAACATCAGCCTATCATTCCATACATAGTAGCATTCTTCCCTACCATGCACAAAATAAATAAAAAATGACCGCTTCGGTGGGCATTGCTGAAACAACTAAGTTTAAGCCCATTCTACGGTTCTTTTAAGCCCGGAAAATGCAATGTCTCTTCAATTAATATCAGAACCTAGGTATTGAAGATGACATTTTTCCATAAATTTGCACGTTTTGTTTTGCATTTCATGAAATTTTCAGTGTGTCACAACGGCAGAATATGAATCCATCAATTGCGATTGGCTCTTTCAATTCCCATTATTCTGTAAAGGCTTCAAAGTAATATATTTTATAATTGGCCATGCTTACTTGCACTGGTCTCCAATTTTTCGCAAATTTAAAAGTAAGCCTGCCATGGAGTTAATCAATTTTGAGTTATCAATGATTTTTGAAATGTCGATGCAAGGCAATGAGGTTAAGGCACCCCTCTCTAGGTGCGCTAGCCACCTCCCGTCTCTATATAGGCAACTCATAAACAACATTTCAGCAGGCCGCGGCATCAAGCTGCGAGAACAGTTTGTTACTACATTTACATAAAACGGTCAGCAAGTTGCGTTCATTGAGTAAACTGCCACCAAACTGAAATTTCAAGACCACCTTCTCAGAGGTTCATTCACTGGTTTCACTTATGTAACGTTACTTTTAACTAACAAACCAGTCCTAAATTCATCAGTATTCGAATCGTTCCTATAACTGAATAGAAAATGCACCGAAACACGAAAACCTAATATTAATATTGAATTCAATAGCACTTGTTGAGGAAAAATACCAATATTTTAATGAAAAAATTTCTTACACCCATTGTTGGACAAAGTCAAGTATATTAACAATTCGCATTACGAATATTGGGAAACAAGTTCAAAAGCTATAATACACTTGAACACATTAAATGTTAACACAAGTGCACGGGCACTATTTTTTCGGACGACGAAATTTTCAGGGTGTACTTATAAACAAAATTTACCTAAAATTTTGGCAAATGAGGAAAATATATAAGAAGATGGAGCAAATTATAGTTCATCTATCTTCTATTATCGTATATCAAGCCAATTCCTCTTGCGATATACAATTTTCAAATTGTATTTTCGATATACAAAATATACAATTTTCAAAACATTACGCTACAGGACTTTTCCCACTCTGGCCACAACTTTTCTCAATACGAGCAGCAACAACGAACACAAAAATTGAAACTAGGAGAAAGAAAGTAGTTGAAAGATGATAATAGTTGAAATCCATCCCTGGAATAGCAATGCTGCTTGAAAATAACTAGTGGTAGAAACGCTCACGAGACACCTCACACAGAACCTCTCGGACAACCTCACAGAGAACCTCTCGGACAACCTCACACAGAACCTCTCGGACAACCTCACAGAGAACNCTCGGGCAACTTCTCACTGAACCTCTCGGACAACTTCTCACTGAACCTCTCGGGCAACTTCTCACTGAACCTCTCGGGCAACTGAGAGGTTCACACAACACAAAACCATTCGAGCAACCTTTCACAAAATTAGTAGAATAACTTCACACACACAATTCGAGAAACTACTCACAAAATAATTCGGCAGCCACTCACAAAACCATTCGGGCGATGACCCACGAAAGCACACGGGCAACCACTCATACAACCACTCGGGCAACCACTCATACAGCCACTCAGTTAACCTCTCATACAAACACCCGGACAACCTGGGAAGTTCCGTTGAGTCATAAAGCAAGCTATACGATGCATGATGTAGGTAGGGCTTACCGCTCACCAGGTCATAACTAATTGATGGTTCAGCCAAGTAGGAGGATCAACAAGCAAGGAAGCAATTAATCTAAAGAAGGAAATGAGTCACGCACGCAAGTCGAGATTCTTCACCCACTTAGCCATCAACTTCCGAAACCTGAAATTAATGAAAAGCTTGTATGAATCACAAGCTATGTTTCAGTTTTTCATAAAGAGAAAATGTGAGGATTTTCAGGAACAACTGATAACTTTGCACATTCCATGGTATGTTATTACCAGATACATAAAGGCAGAAGAGCAGCATAACCGCTGAAAATTCAGAGAGCCTGCAAGTATTGAAAAACAGCAACATCAAGTTTTTTTACACAGCAATATCTGATTTTCAGCTTCGTTTGAATAATTGACAAACTTGCATCACCCTATACACAAATTAAGCGAAAGAAGATCGTCAGACAACAGTGGTGCCTCCGTTTTCCTTCAGCAATACTTCTTCAGTAACATTTTTATTGTCTCTACTAATGCAACAATAACTCACAAATATCAACAGCAATACAAGACGTTTAAACCGGATGACACACGTGCATCATCCGGAGCAGAAAACTTGATTTAAATTCTAAGCCTCATTTACTGATTTGATCGCTGTAATTAATAGAGAAGAGCAAAAGTTTTAGACAGCAATTATGCGAGGGGAATAACGTCATGCAGACCAGTGAAGTAGGTTCAGGGGATGCGGACGTTCTATAGTCAGGACGCTGAACAGAGGCCCCTTGTGCTCAAGTCAAGAGCCTTCGCAAGCCACGTACTCTATTCCGTTGCTTATTAGTTCTACAGCAAATGATAAATTACAAAAGCTTATTATAGAGTGCGATTAATATTGGGGTCTAATTTACACGTGGGTAAACGAATTTTGACTTGTTGACTGCAAATAATCTGTTCATAGCCGTAAAAAATGCGTTTTTTAAGGTTTTAGGCCCCTGCAAAAACCTCTGTTGTGACTCAATCAATCCTATTACAGTCTTTAAAAAAGATTGTCTATAAGTCGAATTGCCCTTAGCCTGGAAATATTTTTTCCATAAATAAATACGATTTATAAAATTTCTGACTCAGCCTTAATTGCTTCAGAGGCTACGATGACTGCCGAGATAAGCTGAATCAACCAAACAAGTTCAAAACGCACAGGCGTATGATGGGGTTATTAATCACATGCTCTCTTCCAAATAATTTCCTAGAATGATAAGAAATAAGAAAAATAAGTCTGAACCTGAACGAGTTTGTATGAAATCAAATGCTCCAACAAATCTGCATTTAATGTCGCTAATTAAGATGTAGTTCGTTGCAGGCTCGTTATTTGACAAGGATGCGTACGGAGGGGAGTAGATTTATATGAAACTGTGTTATATACGCAAAACTAATTAATGATTTGCTAAATGTTTGACGTTCCGTAAAGTAATAAATTCATAAATAATACTGAACAATATCATAATTTACAACTTATACAATTCACGATAACACTACTATGAAATAAATTTTATAAAGTGCGCAACAACACCGGAATAAAATTCAAACTGAAAGTACTGAATTAGACTATAAACGTTTTCAAAATTACTTGAGGCCCTAAGTTAGAGCGCGGCTGACCATGATACGATCGAAGTACGGAATTTGATTAAGCTAACCTGTAACATGCTATAGTTATTCTTCAGCATAGTGATAGATACTCATAAAATCTACATGATGCAGACTCCAAGGCCGAGCCCCTATGGCGTGATTAAAGGTAATTATTCGACCTTGTTTACTTGTACCATCTTGGCATATGCGGCGCGTCTCGTAATTCGTCTCCGGATGCATGAAAAAGAGCACGGGCAAGCAAATTAATTTCTATCTAAACGACTGCTAATTCAATGAGATTTGATATTATGCGAAGCCGAGGAAATCTATCCTGTAAAAATATTCTATGAATTTTAAGATAGAGATCGCATGAAAAATAACCTATTAAAATACTTGAACATAAGTAGTACTACAAATCGTTACAAAATCCACCAGATCAGGTAAGAATGGAACTCCGAACTAACTAATAAAGCTATTCGAATCTTGGCTTTTATCAAACTCATTCATTAATATAAAACCTTCGTAAATTAGAAAATTCGCATGCAGGAATACTTATAAAATTGGAGGCTTTAAGATTCGGTAAACCGTGATGTCCATGAACTATTTGTTCGTTCGGCAACTATTTTGTATATAACGTTTACCCAAAATAAACAGTTTGGAGAGAACTTATTACTTGATTAAAATACATGAATTTGTTCCAGCATTCTTTTACTGTTCTCTGCACTATTTAAAAACACCATTAGGATCAATGAGAACATCGATACGAACTATAGAAACCTAAGGCATGCTTCGCGCAATATTCGTCGTTTGATCGTTTAAGATGAACTCGATCCGAGACATCAGATCATCGTTACTCAAGCATGTAGCGATTAGTCTCCCGTACAGGAACACCACACAAAATAATTTATGGAGTAGAGTTGAGGTGAGTTGAATTAACGAGCACACATATATTGAGGAACGAAATTGCTCCATGTAAGCAGGAGAAGTGGCAAATGTTGCTCTGTCATTTTGAACGAGTTCCATCTGCCACCTCACATTCTCTTTTGGCGCTTCCAGATATGCTCAGCTCGCTGACAGTGGATTTCGTGCACCTGCTCTGAGGTCTTTGGCTAACTTAGCATCAAGTTTGGTCACAAACTTTGTCTCCCTGATGATTTACTTTTGTCGAAGAATAATGTAACCATCATTAAGAGATATTTGATCTGTTTGAGTTAGGAGTAATATCAAACCCTCTCCTGTCTGTGCTGGAATAGAAAATCGGAGCATTTTGCAATCTTGCTGCCACGGCGTATCAACTACGATCAATATTCAAAAGCAATAGATGCACTTTACACGGAACATAATTAAGAATAGAGCTATCAGTGAAGGGACTGAGCCGAGACGTACTTCTAGTGGCAATTTTTCTGTGTGGTGCAACTATCTGTATCTTACTCCATTATGTCTAAGAAAATTATAAGCAAGATATCGAACACGCTATATAGATGCGAATGCGGTAACGTTGTATGTAATGTTGTTATAGAGCGGTGGTCTATAAAGCTGGTTCAAGAGATTTTCATAGAAGGCTGGTGTATCAACCTGGTCAAATCACCACAAGCTGTAGCATGGGTCAAATTAATCGATCTACATTCATGTCAGAGTGTGCATCAGGTGTCAGAAAATATGAGAGAATACGAATACGACATGCACACTCGCTAATGGAGCCATGACTCACTACTTCCACAGCGAGTAGCACGTGCAATTCATTATTTCATTGCGACAAAGGACAAAGAACTGATATCATTGAGTAGAAATATTTTATTCCATAAATTCTGGTTGCCTACTAAATTCTCGTGATGCATCCGGTTATGATTGGAGGTTAATGACCTGGTTAAATATTGGTTCAATTTCAGCTAACCTATTGAAATTTCAAAGAGACTTGAATAAACAAAAAATATAACTCAGTACTCATGCAATGCAGTGAGTGACAGAGAGCGTATTTTCTCGTGGACGAAAACGTGAAGTCACGGACGGACAGTCAGACAGACGGACAGACGGACATGACGAGCACAATAGCGCCTTTTTTCATAATTGAGAAAATGCGCTAAAATGCGAGTAACTAGTTTCTTTAGTCACGATAACACAAGAAACACACGACAAAAATTTCTATCTGGATGACATCTGCATATGGCGTTTGGTATTAAGTTATCAAGGAAGCAGCGACATGTTATCTCCAGGCACAAGTTTCTGCCACGCGGCGACTGGCGTGGAAGTCTCGACATTAATGTTGGATCAACTTGAACAAAGTCGCCGTGGACGAACTTGAACAAAGTCGCCGTGGACGAACTTGGACGAAGTCGCCGTGTAAGTTGGACGAAATCGCCCGTAGCGCACGCCGTGATTTATGACGTGTAACCAGACTTTCAAAATGATGAAGGCACAAACAATTATTTGAAATTATAGATAGGGCGATCTGCATATTATTAATTAGGTTATGGGACGTGTGCTTAATATAAGGCAGGACGACGGAGAAATACTATATAAGTGGGAAATAATAGCAATGCAGCTGTGGCGACACAAGTGTTGGTGCTGGTGCTGGTCCCTTTAGAAAAACTCCTGGCAAGTGTTCCCTAGATCGACTACTGCAGGGACATCCTTTGATTAATATTAGCGGCCAGCACTTCAAGATCTATTAATATTATTTATTTGGTAGATCACAACTTTTGAGGTGCTTGACTAACTACTGTTGTCGAAAGAACTTTAGAATTCGTGCAAAGTTCACCGTGCGAAGCAGGAAGAGTTAGGTACAGTTTTTAAGCATTAACATAACAATACGGCACAGAAAAGGTATAAATACAAATTAAATCATTTCATTTGTAGTATGTAATAAGTTCACATGAAAAGATAAGTTATAATCTCAGGGAGAGACACGCCTCTCACGCAGTTCGTAGGACCATACCACTAGGGTACGTTGAGTGGTCACACGTTATGCCGGAAATTAGAGGTTCAACGTCTGTGATTCTGTTGCATATACTTTTTATACATTTGTAAACGATCTCTGATTCTGCTGCATATGTTTTATACTACACATTCATGAGATAAAAATTATCTCAACACCCAATCTTCGTTTACTAATCGATCAACAATTAAGCATTAGAAGTTAACACAAGTCGTTTGTATTAGTTTCCGTCATCATTAAAAATCGGTTATTATTTCTCAACATTACTTGGATTCCTGTCAATATTCTTACTATGATACAAAAGTACGATCCTTCACTTAAAAAATTTTAGAAAAAGAATTTAAATCAGTCGAAATTTTTTAGGCAACACCAGCGCGTGACAAATCAGTTCCGTTCAATAAAAACAATTTTTTTATATTTTTTATTGACAACTTTCCTCTTTTTTGCGGTCTTGCAGCCTCCAAACAATGGAAACAATGCTTGCGCATATAATTGATGCTTGGTCACGAAAGCCGTAAACTAGACCCTTTTAAATTTGTATTTATATTAACCTTTTCTACCTACAATATCACAACTAATTTACTTAAAAAATAAAAGCATGCTGCTACATATATGATATTGTTGGACCGGTGTGTTGGCTGATACTGTACTGCAGTATGGTTTAACCTAGCACCAATAAATGTACTCTGTAAGCACAAAGAAGCTTGTCCGCCCAATGCATTGCCTTCACTTATATCGGACTGCGCCATGCGTCTGCACGCGCTAAGATACTAGCTATTGATAGAGCCAATATTCCTCAAGAGTTTATGAACTGGATGCATTGTTATATATTACATAACTAACAGTTCTCCATGACCTAAACTATTAAAGTGGTTTATGAATTTTTTATGGCAATTACTTGCATTCAGATAAAAATTTCCATGAATTCAGTTTTGTTAAGAAATTTTTGGTTTTCCGTTTTGCCGCGCACTAGATGTGCAACGCCTCAGCAAATAGATGAAAAAATCAAAATTAATTTTTAATGAATGAACTTTCTTCGTAATGCGAGCCTTCATTCTGTAGCTATCTATAATTCGTGTAAATGTTTAGCATATTGCAAAGAATAGTTTTCATTTTGAATAAAATTTCATTTCCTACAACCGGTTGTATAAACTTGTTGATAGACTAGTCGCGGCAAGTTGTATTGTAAACAGACTATTCGTCATATGAAGACTCCGTCATGATCATCATGGAAGTTTGTTTTAAGTTTAGGAAAGTTAGTTCATTTCCGGTCCTCAATGCGCGCCAAGTACATCGGTGACTGTATGGTGCTGAGTGACACTGTTGTGCCGTGGTGTTGACTGTATGGTGTTGAGTGACACTGTTGTGCCGTGGTGTTGACTGTATGGTGTTGAGTGACACTGTTGTGTGGTGACCATACAGTCACCACCGTGGTGGTGACTGGCTGTACGTTATGGTGGCTGTTTGGTGACATGTTAGTATGGTGACATATGGTGACTGTTGGGCGATGGTGTACCGGAGTCCTTAACTGAGCGGTGAAATAGTCATTTGCACCAATTCTGTCGATAATAAATACAATGGAAAACTTTGAGATAAGAATGGTTCACCTGCAAAGGTGTGTGACATAGCAAGGGAACCTTTAATTTGAGGATGACGCATTTCGAAGCGAATGACGCATTTCGAATGCAAAACAGCAGAAAGATAATACGAGTAAAATGAATGTTTACCACGATTTTACATTTAATATCGTTTCAATAAGATATGGGATTGCTCTGCACGCACGATATGAACTAGTCTACACATTCAATAAGATATTAGCATTAAAGAAATTTTGAGCTAGACAATGAGGGTGAAATTGTAAATAAACATACTGGGGGATTATAACCTCAATCAATATGGAAATGTGCATAATTTCGTTCGCTATAACTGTAACATTTGCTATAAATTCAACTATATAGATACTAGAAGACTTAGCACATATAGCATAGTCTTGACATTGATGTGTAGAAGTAGATTATCGTTCATAATGATCCCCAATTGGCATTGGCCATTAACATCTCGTTGCCTTGGTAACCTTAATAATTATTAATAACAAACATTGACTTATAAATATTGCTTCTGGCTCAAGTGTAAAGGACTCAAGTGACGACTCCGATGCAAGAGACTGCAGGGAACAGTCAAGCTAGTCATGTGCTAGTCATGTGCTAGTCGTGTGCTAGTCATGTGCTAGTCATGTGCTAGTCATCTGCTAGTCATGTGCTAGTCATCTGCTAGTCATCTGCTAGTCATGTGCTAGTCATGTGCTAGTCATAAACAAACGACGTACAACTCTGTTCACTGCAATTTAAAAAATAAAATAAAATTCTGCTGCAACCGACACAATTTAATTTTTTTAACTATTTTCCCGAGAAAAAATCAGAAAAATCATTACACAGTAAAAAAATGTGTTTTAAAATATAATAAAACTGGTACTGATTCTATTTAAATAAATCACACTCAATAAGACAGCATGAAATAATGACCACACATGCATACTGTGAACCTTTAAGCATGAACACCTGTACTAAAGTTCAACTTGTAACCTAATTTAACAAATATAATTCGCTACATATTTTGTTGTGTGATTTCAAGGCGAGTATCAATCTATGAACCGTTCGTTAACAAGTAAAATTATTCCAAATATCATCGCTGTAAAATACTCAGTATAGACTACATGCAGAATAAATAACTCTCTCGACTAAAAAACTAAAATTCCAAAAATAATCATAAAAAAAATTAAAAGCAGTGTTTCAGAAGCCAACACCTGAACATTTGCTTGCTACGCCACGAGTGTTGCAGGATATAACGAGACATCGACAGCTGTCATGCACGATCGTTGTCCTCTTGATGTATTCCAGCGTTCGCTGCTCAATTTAAAAATTCAAACAAGAGACATTCTTACGTCGATCAATTCATCATTAATTATTTGTTTACATGTGACGTTGTGATTAATTAATGTGATTAATTAATCATTGGTTATTACCAAAGCATAGGCGCCCAAAATGTGATGGAGAAAATAAAATAGAATCGCATAATTAGTCATAACGTTAGTTATATTTACATGAACGCTCGTATGAATCGTGCCTATACTTTATGAATCGTGCCTACTGTCACTTTTATTAGGAAGTATCGTACTCTAAAACTCCGACTTTGTGTAACTGTTATATTGCAATGCTTTCAGTGCATAACTTTCTTATATAGTGACAAATAGTAATCCTGTACGCATCGTTTTCAATTCAAATCAATTTTAATCTTGAATTCAAACGTTGCAAAATTACACGATTTCTCGAACTCTAATGCGGCTCACATGAACAGAACCTGCGTAGTGTTTGCGGTTCGCGGGAAAATTAACTCGTACAGAGCAGCGGCTGCAACATAAACCTGGTTAATTGAGCAAAGCAGAGCTCGTTAATTTATTGCTTCACTTTTCGCATGTAGGAAATTAGTAAGTGGAAATTCAAGGAAGTAGGAAATTCGCATGTCCCTTGATCAAAAATATCGAATGCTGATAAAATTTAAGTTTACAATCACCTAGATTACGACAGTGAAGAAGGAACGACATGCAAAAAATATTAAGCCTAGAAAATGTACATGAAAAGCGGAAAAATGTTGAAAAAATCCATTCAATCAAACTTTGAGAGGGATTATAGGTGAAAAACATTATTCATAGCTCCAAGGCGCAAGTAGCTACGTCGCGAAGGCATTTACGAACTGAAGGCTCGTGCAAACAATTAGGATTACAACGTCATCATCATATCGCCGTGGGATTATAAATAAATTTGCACAGCAAAGTAAAGATAATCGGTATAGCAGCCTAGAATATCTTATCTTTTCAAATGCTTCACCCGATTATATTATATAAAAATAAACTAAATCAGAATAGAATTGGGCACAGATGATAGATATATACTGATACTTTTACAATAAAAAATAAAATTAACCTTTTATATTCAAGGAATTACTGCCTACCGTCACACATTAAACCACACAATTCAATTGCTAAAAATTAACGAGATCTTAATTAAGTACGTATAGAATCACAAATAATGCTAATAATATGAATTTTGACAGAGTAAATAGAACCTTGCAAATTTCACCATAATAGCGGAAACAAATAATAAAAAATTAACATTCCACAATGGGTGCACTAATAATACAAATTAATGAAATACAACAGTTCACAATATGCATTTCTTTCAATTCCTATTACAATACTGAACCTGAGAAGCAATATTAGGGCACCGTGTGTGTTTGTTGGCATTCCACCCGCTGCACAAACACCTTTTGAGTATCCAAGGTTGGACCACGGATTGAGGAATCAAAGGCAAATAGACATTGCTTGCCTGCAAAATGAGGTCGAGCACGTCTAATGTATACACTACACACTATCATACCACAAACATTAGCAACATGTACATTGGCTCACAATACTTCAATTTATTGAACTCTTTTAAGCAGTACAAACGATTCTATACATTCGCTTTCAGCAGATACTCGGTACTGCAAGATCGAAAAAAAAAACAATAATAAAAAGTTATTCAGACGGCCCTTGAATTCTAAAATGGGATGAATGTGCACAAATTTATTATTTTCGCGCTGGTCTAAGTTTAATGTTTCACAGATGACGATATTTTGATATTGCATTTGATTCGAGTTGATTCGGAACACCAGTTGAAAATTTTGCACGATCCGCTTGAGCCGCGTCTCGCAGATGGCTGTTATAATGTTATTGGATTGAACAGTAATCAATGGTTGAAATGTATGGGTAGGATTAACCCTTATTATTACAGGGAATTAAAACTTACACAAATGTCGTCTCACGGTAATTAGATTCTTGTGAACTTGTCTGAAAATCATAAAGATTAAAATCTCGGTGTTAAGACCAGTGGATTAATCTTGAGGGCGGCGGTTAATACCCTCGATCTTAAAGCGCATGCATTAACCTGGATAACTCGTAACGTTGCACGAGGCACATTGGAAGTTAAGGGCGAATAAGCTTCATTAATTTTAGTTTTTTTCAGGAACCGCATGATATTATTCAGATTATCATATTATATTAGGTCATTTATAACACATACAGATACAGTTACATATACTAATAGGAGATGAGGTGGTAAAAAAGATTCCTGTAGCACCGAAAACTTGTGTCGTTTCAGAGTTCAGAAACGTGTGCTAACAAATTTGTATAAGATTTTGTCGCCGAATGAATAAGTTGTAATTAAATAAAAAATCCTTCTCTGAATGGGAGTAAATTTAAGTGCTTTGAAGGGCCTAAGAATCTCCACCGAGCTTTTTACGGCTAAGGGCCATCGCCACTTACAAATCTAGTGTTTCTAGTGATACAGGTCAAAAAATGTTACCTTGGTTTAGCTATCAAAAACAAATATTTGAACTCTCGTATATGTCAAGAAACTTTAACTAACTGATAGTTTAGCCCGGCATTGCCACTGCTTGATAATTCTTGCAATTTTGGAATCATGTTATCTTAAATCACGTAATTCCAGTGATCTGTAATCACATTGATAATAACGATGAATCAAGTATTCTAGTTAAATAATTACCCGTTTCAAAAGATATTAAGTAGTAGTAGTAGAATGGTTTGCTGGCGCTTCAGCTATCAAGCTATTTCACACCAGAGGTCAAAAGATAACATCGCCAGACAGGCGGCCTCAATTATTAAAAATCTCAAATTAATCATCACCCACAAGGGGCGGAAGGTCTCATTTTGCACCTTTTAAACTAAAATTTTATTCTGAAATTGCTAATCGAATAATAATTTTTGATGCAACCCTTTCCTATTCTCCAAAATAAGAATGAAATGTCAGGTTCTAGTAATATATACATTAATATGAATTTTATATTATACGAAGTATATCCGAAGCTGAACAGCCCCAATAGATTTGTGGTGCTAGGCTTCAATTAAACACTCACGCATGCAACCAACACAAACAAACTCTAAGATATATAGACTGACTAAGACATATAGACTAAGATAAATTGACCGACCAAGATAAATAGATTGACTAAGATATATTAGACTTCGATGGCCACAGCTCAGAGTCCAGAGAACAAGTAGTCTTCAGCTAATGCAAATTATGGCCCACTTCGATAGTCGACTATGGCACTCGAGACTTGAACGATACATTGTTCATGGCTTCATGACCGCATGCAGCCTAAGCATCTATGCGATTGTTAGTTCAAATCTGGCTCCCGAGAGCACAGCTGGTAAATTTAATAAAGTTAATTTGACACACGGCACTGAGAAAATGAATTGACCATATTGTCCAATTAGTGACCTACTATCTTACCGGCCGCACAATGAAAGAGCAGAGGTAGCACTGATACACGCTGATGATGCATACAAGGATGAAAAGTGCATCGTTATTTGGACAAAAGTTCACTCATTTTTCCAAGTGTGCTGAGATATTAAGGGATACGGACTAGCCTTGGAGGCAGCGGTTGGGAATCTCAGATCACACGACAGAGCGTAGCTCAATTGAGCTTTATTCGAGGCAGGGAGTGTATCATTGAGTCGGAGCTCGTAGCTGTCACTCTCAATTGTTTTCTGACGAGACCATAGGGAATGTTTGGAAAACAACAAATTTCCTCCAAAAATTCAGTCAGTATCACAATAAACATAAAAAATCGGATCTCTTTTATAAATAACTTTCTTTAAAGCCAATTTTAACGCATACAGTTTTCAGCCAGAATTATATCTAATTCAAAGATCAAGAATCTCTGCTTATTTCCATATTTCATTTTGGTCATCCAATTCATTTTCGTCGCATGAATTCGTCGTTGAAAATTCATCATAGATACATTAAGCAGCTAAAACTACAGTTCCAAAAATCGTTCAACGTACAGCCAGCGTTATATCAACCTTTAACAAATCGTACTGAGAAATTAAAAAAATATGTATATGAAAGTAACGCCCAAATTTTATCTCACCCGATCATGCCAGGACGCTCA
Organism: Hyalella azteca; assembly: GCF_000764305.2. Lineage (NCBI taxonomy): Eukaryota > Metazoa > Arthropoda > Malacostraca > Amphipoda > Hyalellidae > Hyalella > Hyalella azteca. The sequence continues at coordinate 202,017 of NW_025944502.1, forward strand.
AAAATTCATCTGTCCACCAGATAGAGTATCCAGAAAGTTTCTTTGAAGTAGTAAAATGTTATGACGTACAATAGTTACTTGATGGATCATATGAACTTGTACCAAGATGTTACATCTCAAGCCCATCGTAGAAAGTCTGGGATGTATAACGGATGAAACCTGTTTACAAATACAAACAGGTTTACATAGAAGCGTGTTGGCTAATATGATATCACATGTTAAGGCCGGTAAGAATGCATGTCTGCACGCTCCCAAGCCGATAAGTCAGTTTGCCCTTCAACTAAAGAGTACAGTTTGTGCTCAGTCAACTCGGGGCTGCAGGCATTTTATGATTCCCAACGTAGCTTATACAACTACAATATCCAATGCTATAAATAGCTGTTATTAAATATTAATGATATGATGGTTGCATTCACCTAAAGATGAAATAAAACAACTTCAATTTATAATTATAAAAAAAGTAAAATAAAAATTATCACATATGTATTCAAAATCGTCTACAAATCAGAAAACATACCGAATAGTCGACAGAAAAAAAAACTAATGACTTTTCTGTAAGACTTCTGAGGGACCAGAAGCAAAGACACGAATGATGATCCATCGATCATTACGATGATTGGTAGTTTGCTTTGCTCGCGCGTAACTGAACGGGCCCGCGGTTTTCCAGCTCGAGCACTAGCCAAGGAATTTTCAATAACGACCCCAGTGTTTGAGTCAATTAGTTAGGCAACTAAATTTTAATCTGTAGCTTGAGAAAGGTTATTACTTTTACTCAACAGTGGGTAAAAACATATTTTTAAAGTTTAAACATCCACCACGATTATATATAATTAACCTAATGAACCTATGCTAATTGAAAGTATGAAATGAATAAGCAAGAAAGAAGTAATGTAAGCATACTGGAAAAATTCTTATTGATAAGAACAACTAGGAAGTTTCTAAGACCACATTAATTTTACAGTACGTAGCAAAACAGTATGAATTTAAGGAGATTCTAGCTATCATCAGACAGTCGAGATTAGTCTCCATTTTATTGAAATCGGAGCAAAATTTCGATCTAAATGTATCTCTAACATAATGAAAGGGTCCACCAAGGGTCAGCCATACAATGTTTCTAGTTGCATTCACAAAAAACTTCCGCACCTAATCTGAAAATAACTAAAAATTGGATCCGGGAGTAATTTGAAGCCAGAAAAATAAGTATTTTTTCAGTTGTTGAATAAGTTTATCAAACATTATACAGAATAATCTAGTGTAAGGTTTCTCATAAACTGAAAAGTGGCACGTGACAGCGGGGATGATTAATAAAAAATATTATTGTTGTTGACGCAAAACATAAGCACGATCGACAGATAATTTAGTGTTGTGCTCGTGATCATAAAGAAATAAGAAAGCCTTCATTCAAAGTATTCGACACATGTTCAATAAAACGCAAAGTTCGCAATCAACAGTGACCGAATTTTTCAACACCGACTGAATTTCTAAACGAATATAATTATGACTTTTTGCACCGCTCTAAAAATATACATTGAACATCACATGAAATTCGATTTTTTTTCTCATCACTTAGTGTATCTCAAGAAGAGTGAAACATAAAAAGTATTTATCTAGGCGAGAGAATTCAATTGCAAAACAAAATTTTGAACACGGGAAAAAATCAAACTAGTGCGATTTGTAGCATTTTCCAAAATCTGAATAACTGTATCCAGATTAAATTACCAGATTAAAAATTCTGTTAACAGTAAAAATTAAAAAAAAACATCAAATAGCATTTTCTGAAAAGATTAACTGCTTCAAAGAGATATTAAATGCTAAAAACGGTGAATTGTAATAAATGTAAATTTAGCAACATCTATTCAAAGTTTTTGTTTAAGAATTGCCAACATCAGGAGTAGCTAACTCCGGGCGTTACATAATAGGAAGAAACAAAGAATAATGAGCTGTTGGGCAGAAGGAAATTCTAGCCCCGTTATTTTAACGGCGTGATTATCCGACCACGTCTCCGCATTGAGATGAATGTAACGGACGGAACACTTGAAAGCTTCCTTTTGTTCTAACGAAAACTTCAAGAGTTCTTTAAGCATAAAAAGTCTCCGGCCGGCTTGCCAGGAATTAGGAAATAGATCCACGGCAACGAAATCCCAGTGATCTTTTAAGAGACTTCCGCAAATCCAAGGCCGTGCAGGCAGGGGGATTTTTGATAAGAGTAATGTTGATGATGATAGAAAATAAAAAAAATAAATGGAAGAAAATTTTAAGATAGGTAAATTTAACGATACAATTTTTGCAGCTTATATGGTCTTGAATGTCAAATTATTTCTTAAAATTTGTCTTCATACTCACTCATATTAAAGCATAATCTATATATAGAGATAAATTTAGTAGAAATCACAATAATCAATTGAACAGGTACAACAAGGGTCTCTCTTATTCTCATTATTCGCTATCCTCGAGGCCGAGACATAATATAATTACCAATCTGCTGACCAACAAACTGCGCTTGTAATTTCGCAGCAACATTAGAAATACGACAAGGTTTGAATGCAATTTAAACATTTTGTCAGATAAATATAATTCCAATGTATATATTGACTTCAAAATGAGGGACAAGTTTTCCAATCAATGTATGGAACTAAGCAGGCATCCAGAATATCAAATCGAATCATTTAATTGCCCAATCAAATACCCATGGAATGAAAGAGAGCGAGGCTATGACCCAAAAGCATGCAGATTTAGCCAAGAACAGAAAATAACGACGTGTATGCTTAGCAAGCCTCGCACATCGGCACAGACAAAGCCACTTAATTGGCCCCCCACGTCAACCTCACAAAGGCCCAATTAAGTCTGTTATGTAAATAATAAAGTCTGCCTCCTAAAAAGTCTCACTGTTGCAATAGGTGTCGAAATTTATGGGTCAAGTATATCTGTTCCATAATTATATTTAACGTAGTGATACACTGAAATTCGCTTTTTTACTGTATGTAAGGCTTCCAGAACAGAGAGCAATCATTATTCTGAAAGAAGCAATTAAATCTCATAGTTACCAGCTGGTAAAGATTTGATGTAGCTTGCAGTGCAAGCTGATTTGAAACTAAAATAGCTGCCGCATACAACACTTGAAAAATATAGATCGGTACTCACTGCAGTGAGTGACAGAGAGCGCATTTTCTCGTCGACGAAAACGTGAAGTCACAGACGGACAGACAGACAGACTGACGGACATGACGAGCAAAATAGGGCATTTTTCCATAAATGAGAAAAATGCGCTTAAAATCCATCTTGAAAGGGGCGACGATACTCAAATATACTCAAACTCTATATAAATGAACTCTTAAGGCATTTCTTGCGCGAACAGATACCGGTATTCTACAAATCAGTGCGAACAACGAATCCTAAATATTCACGCTGAAAAAAAGTACAAAATTAACTGCGATACGTAGAATATTTTGAATTTGAGAATTTTCTGAAATAAAAAATAATAGAATGCAAGTATGATGAAAACTGTGCTTAAGATAGATCAGAAATCAGTTTATCTTGCAAAAAATATAAATCTCATCAACAAAGAAACATACGAACACTTTATCCGAACGAATCAGTCAAAATTATCAAGATTCTGTCACATATAAATAAACAATAGATACAGCATGATTGTAGTAAAAAATATCATTTTCATTTGGGAGCTAGCGAGAAGAATGCCAAAGTCAAGGGCGAGCTGCATGGTAAAATATGCGTTTAAAAATAACTTTATAAGTACCAACAAAGACAACACTTCTAAAGAATCTAGTGTCTTTGTTGTTACACATGTACAATGAATTTCTAATTTTATTTTCATATATAAAAAAATTAAAATTTCTTTTTGATATTTAAAAATTTTGGAAATGTTCAAAATTATTTATTCTGTCAATTGATTCATGCATTGTCTCCAACTTTACGCAAGTGTGTTAAATTTCAGATTGATTGGACAAGTAGAAGTATGTAAAATATTGATTATAAGATTTGTAGCAGACAAACTTATTTTACATTTTTTTAATATTGAAAAAAATGTAATTTTAAAAATTATTTATTCTGTCAATTGATTCATGCATTGCATCCAACTTTACGCAAATGTGCAAAATTTCTGATCGATTGGGCAGGTAGAAGTGTGTCAAATTTCAATTGTAGCAGACAGACAAACAAACAAGAAGTGAAGTTAAAGAGAGGTGTTGTAAAAAGAGTGCATCACCAAGAGGGAGCTGGAAAGAAATTGCCTCAGTCATGTCAAACGGTAATCAGTATGCGATAAAAGAATTCTTTGTATAGTGAGTGATAAATAGAAAAGTTGGATCCTGAAGGAAGAATGCACTTTATGTCAAGTGGGAGCTGGTAAGAAGAATGCCCTGCAGATGAATAAGCAACGGTGCAGCGGTTTTAGCGACATGTAGCCGGTTATTGTTACGCAGCTCCGTCCGGCTAAGTAAGGTCAAAATCGGTGCCGGTCTCNAACACGGAAATTTACCGACCGCTCCGTTTTTTACATTTATTAAAAAAAGTAAGGCACTTATGTGGAACCGCAGCCCAAAGAGGAGCCGATAGCTCGCCCATCATTTCCAGTCGGGAATATGCAAATAAGCACAGCAGCGAAGTTCCTAGGCGTTAATATTGACACACAAGCTAGACAAATAGTGGGCAGGGATGGAGTATAATTGCTAGGCTGCGAGAACAGACAAACCGTCGACGGTCGCATGGACATCTCATTTGAAGACATACACAGCAACAAACCAAAACAACTTGCTCGTAAATTCAGAAGTGTTGTCGAAATGATTTGTCGTTGAGTAATTCGGGATGGATCGGTGAAATGATTTGTAGATAAAATCTAGATAGATCGGAGTCATAAATCGTCACGTGTATTCGCAGGTCGGCTTTACGATCCATCAGGCAAATCCAGATAAATTTGTACTATTATTTATTGTGTACATAAAACATCATAAAACTTGGAATCACGTGAGTTATTTGTACCGTGCTGCTTGACTGTACAGAATAGAGGGATGAATTCAAGTTATTATGCGCAAGAAAAGAAAATTTTTGTCTCTCCAGGGTCGTCAATATCCCGAAAAAAAGCAGATTCCAAATACCATAAAACAAAATGATCGCACTTAAATAATGTTTTGACAAATGAAGTAGATTTTTTATTTTAATTTTATTTTAACTATCACTATTAAATTTAAGTATTAATTATATTTTTTTCATGTATTAATAACTAATTTTTTATACAGATTTCGGCATGGATTCCTGTCACAATGTTTAATTTAACTGCAAAATTCTGCCGTTCTGAAGAATGTTGATTAAATATTTGAAGAGTGAAAATGGAAGATTACTATTAAAACTTGTCCATTAAATACATTGATTTTTTGTCTAATTACCAAAATTATATTTCATATATAGGACTGCAGAGCCATAGTCAGGAAATTACAAACGAATCATGAATTTGAAGCAACACCTAAATACCAAGTACCCCAACAGCACACGATTTTACCCAACAATACCCCTAGCACATATCAAGAGCACATGATGTTGGATTTTTCCAACATGTGCAACCGTGACCAGTACAAAAATGGAGACATAAACACTGGAATAATTAGCTGTGAAACTCGTTCAAATTCAGAGATAAAAACTCCACGCCATAACAGTAAACCAGACCGGCCAGGGAAAATAAAAGTCGGTTGCAAATGTGAGAACTGCAAACGAGCTACAGGCATTCACATTAATGCGGAACAAGCAGAATCAGCATCAGCGCAAGTCAGTTTGAATAATAAATCCAAGTATTTAATAATTAAAGGGAAAAATAGATGTTCACTTTTTGTAACGGAATGAATGGGGAAAATTAATAATTTGACGAACGAAATCTACTTACGCTTTTCATTAATAGTACGTCATAAATAAATAAATTAAGTGCGTGACCAGTGAGCTGTTGAACTTGTGTCAAGGAATATTTCAACGGTGTAATACACATCGACACTCCCCGGGTACGATTCTCTTGAAGAACAGACGATTGTTAAAACACACTAACAGGGACATAAAATTTCAGCGTTCCTATATTATCTTTATTGGAAAAACATATATTCGAGTATTTTCGCTGAATAACACTCACACTACACCACTTGGCGGTCATAATCTCATCGAAAAGTGAAGTAAATTATTGCACGCCGCAGGTCGGCGATCTCTTCCTCATAAGTTATCTGCCGTTGCCTTCTATACACGAGGCTCAAGACTGCAACGCTGCGATCAACCACTTCAGCTTGTTTACGTTGAATATACGCCTACTATTGTATACGAATTAGTTACTTAATTATTCATAAGTAGATGCATATTGTTAGGTGCGGTCGAAATGCCAGAACTTCATTCACTCGCCTCATATTAAGCATGCTAGGATCTAATATTCAAATGAGATGGCCTGTACCGGTCACGTCAAATTTATGACAGAACTTGGCAAGCGTGGGAGGTCGCAGCACCTACATCATATTCACAAGACTCAAATTTATGTATATGTAGTAAGTGTATGTTTCAGTTCATCCCCCAGACATTTCCACCCGATTTGCAAGATTATTGTGCAGTGTAAAGCCCGAGCGTCGGTATGTAGTGTGTGAGGTCCTGACGTGTATAATCAAATTATTATATGTGAATTGATGTAAATAATGTGTTTTGTTATTTTATTTTTATATTCATTGCTTTAGTTTATTAGTCCAAAGTTTTATTATTGTCCATTTTACTCTTTTAGAAAAGCCTCAAGTCCAAGATTTGATACTCAAGACTTGGTCTTCTTCTCCAATGAAGTATCAGTTAGGCCAGCACGTGGATTGTTTATACTATAGTGGACGGATTGTGAAATAAAGTGATTATAATTGAATGCTATCAGTGATGAAATGAACCTATTCGATCATGTAGGCCGAGTTTTTGTGTTGGTGAACCCTACAAGAGTATCTTAGATACGGCCCGAACTCAAAACTTGAAATTATTCCGAGAACAATTACAACGTCCTGATGAATGCAGTGGTTTAAAAGTTGATAGCTGGAGACTCGTCCTTGATGATGAGAGCCTCCGTTATCGCGTGTCTTGTAGCATCGGTGATGTACCGCATCATCTTGTATCGCATCATCAAGATGATCGCATCATCAAGATGATCGCATCATCACCAGCATCATCTTTTAGCACCGCATGATGATGCTGGTGCAGGCGTCGGGGCACCGCATGATGATGCTGGTGCAGGCGTCGGGGCACCGCGTGGTGATGCCGGTGCAGGTATTTGAAATTTCTGTGTCGATATGTTTTTACCGCTTAACCGTTGTTTACAAGCATTTGCTTGCAGGTCCGGAATTCAGTTTTCAAGTCAGGAGCGGATGTACAGGTCTTGAACGCTCGATGTATGAGGGCGCGAATGGTGCTGGTTTTGAAGCGCTGAGGACATTCACTTTCTTTGCTCAGGACCTTTTCAACGTCTGTAGGTTTCCGATAAACTTTAGTGACAATTAAATTGATATCGTCATGCGCCAGCTAGTGTGTCCAGGGACGGCAACGTGTGATTTTGCCCGAATTCGTAAGTGAACACAAAACAGAATTGAGTTTTATAGCCAAGCGCTGCTGTGATTTTCGTCTCGAATGATGGCGAAGATATCGTCGACATATCAACAGTAAAGGTTGGGTTTAATCTGTGAAAACAAAATTCGGTTATCAAGTGCGCATATATAATAATATATAAATATGTATAGCGGGCAGACAACACTCGTCGCATCTGTTTTCTTGCTAACTTCCTCTCAAGAGCCCCTAAGTTGCGTCAAATGCAGGGCTCGAACTAAGATGAGATTTTAAAAGAAAAACGGGCTTCCGTATCCTGACGAGAGACCCCCAACAGCGATGGTCCTACAAGTTAAATTGACGTCTCAACTTGCATATGGATAACATTATTGAATCAAAATTATATGCTCAAAACGACAATATGTAGCACACAAAAGCTAATCCAAAAATAACTCACCAAAATCATTAGCTAAGAATTAATTTGCATATGATAAACAAATTCTAAATATCATCAAAACATTTATTTCCCCATTCAGTTAAGAATTTACAATGGATGAATTCACATTTTCCCACAATTCAGAGAATATAAATATTTTATTGGGCAGACGAGTTCCTGGGAATCAGCAATTCACATGGGAAATTTGTTCACAGTTCGCGTTCCCAAACTTTGGGAACTTCACGGGAAAGTTGAGTTTAGCGCAGCTTTCACAAATCGTTTTGCGAGTAATATTGTTAGATAAATCGCAATCAAACTGTGAGCATACCAAGTATTTTTTTGCAAATATTTTATATGTACTAACTAGTTCACTCTCAGAGATATAAATTTAAAAATTTCCCGCAAATAATCTAAGGTAAACGATCACAATAATTTCTGGAATCACGAGCCACTGATCATTATTAACGGATCAAAATTCTCTTCATTGGTTTGAAATTTATGCCGCCTCTCTACCTTCTCTGGAAAGACAAGTTAATTGATGTCTTAAAGGACCTTTAGAGAAGTGTAGAGCTTTCAACAAATCCGAATGATCAGGATTTGATAATTTACAGTTAAATGAGGATTAAAATGGAACGATTAATTTACGATTAACGAACGATCAGTTAGATTAACTATTTGCATTGAGTATTCAACGAATATATTCATCTCTGAGTATGACGCACGAGTTACACAAGTTGGCTGTGATTTTTATACTTCAGCGTGCGACCAAACCTTCAGAACACTTTTCATGTCCCAGAATATACCATCAATAATTTACTGTCAACAACACAGTTCACAAGCCCGCTACAGAGCATGAGAAGTCTGGCGTAGCTAAATCACTGTTAGATACACACGTCCGCTGAGCATCCATTTGCGTTAGGTTTGTACGCATTTTAGGCGCGCTTTGTTCGGTCAATCGTCGGCCACTGCTAAGATGGCTGGAAATTTTGGCTGTGTATGATCAGCAATGCTGAATGTGTGTCACTGTCAAATCGATTGATGAATAGAAATATTCATGGATGAATGTCGCCTGACTAACATTTTCATTCAATTCGTAAATTCTGTGTCAGTAGCGCAAAAATATCCCAATACGGATAGGATGTTGCGTTTGATATCAATAAATAAAATCTACAGTTTCACTTTCATCTGCTTTCAGTTTCCTCCACCCGTATTGCAAATAACAGCTTGATATCCTGATTTCAAGTACAGCTCACAGGATTTCAATTTATTTATAACGCCGTAACGCCGAAGAAACTCCTATAACGGCCCATTTCAATGCATAGTAATTATAAAATAGCGTGATACTTGCGCACATGACAATATGGTTTGTATTTATTGTAGGTCTTGTGTGTGTTAACAATTAACATTTGATCCCTTATCCAACAACAAAAAAAAAATGAAGAATGCAAAATTAAACTAATCGGTGACCATGACAATTAATGGCATACCGGCCCAATACGCAGAGCAGACGCGGAAAAAGTCGGGCAACGAACATTAGTCCTGCAGCAGGGAAATAAATGAGCATAAATTACCGTGAACTTCTTTTGGGTACACTTTTTTGAGCGCCTATTCAATAATATTATATTATAAATACCTAGTAAAACGATAATGGATGAAATAATATCAGATAATTGAGAGAATGTCACGATTTAAGATTGCCAGCAGCCGTAAATCATCCTCCAAGTTCGAATTGGGAAGCAGATGTTAGAGAAACTTTTGCAGTCTCTACCGGGCCGACAACTTATCCCAAATTCTGGCGACAAGTTTTAGTTCCCCCAAAACTTCGAGTATAAACTCAACCGGACGATTTTGAAGTTCTTCAAAGACCTTCAAGAAACTTTCAACGTACAGATTAAATGAGTACAACAGGCAACAGAGACCGAAACTATACGCCCAGTTAGTGCATTATAAACAAGTCTCACAAATTCTGGAATTACGTAAAGCCATAACAAGATAGAGCTTTTCTGTAATGTCATATAAACGGTTGAGAATTTTCTTTTCCTTCTATTGCTTCCAATGACGTTCAATCTAGTAGATGAGTTTAGTTTGGAACTTATTGATTTATTAAAAAATGCGTAAAGGACCCTACCTCAAATTCTATTCAAGTAGCCAATCTTAACACAATTAAATGAGTCATGATCGAGGCATACATTTTACACTTTAGCTTTTGAAAAACTGCATGCGCTATCGGTGACAAACCTTGATGCCATTCAACGGGATCGTATAACTAACTATATAATTATGATGTTGACCGGCATCAATCACACGTGTTACCAGCTGGTAAAGATTTGATGTAGCTTGCAGTGCAAGCTGATTTGAAACGGAAATAGCTGCCGCATACAACACTGAAAAACATAACTCAGTACTCACTGCAGTGAGTGACAGAGAGCGCATTTACTCGTCGACGAAAACGTGAAGTCACGGACGGACAGACAGACAGACGGACATGAGCAAAATAGGGAATTTTTCCATAAATGAGAAAAATGCGCTAAAAATCCATCTTGAAAGGAGCGACGATACTCAAATATACTCAAACTCTATATAAATGAACTCAAGTTATTTCTTGCGCGAACAGATATTCTACAAATCAGTACGAACAATGAATCCGAAATATTAAAACTGAAAAAAGGTACAATTTTAACTGCGATACTTAGAATATTTTAAATTTTCTGAAATAAAAATTAGAGAAATGGAAGTTTGATCAAAAATTTTATTAGAATAGATGATAAATCTGTTTATCATTCAAAAAATATAAATCTCACCAACAAAGAATCCCACGAACACTTTATCTGAACGAATCATTCAAAACTATGAAGATTCTGTCACATGCAGATGCAGATAAATAAACAATAGATACAACTGCGATTCTAGTAAAAAATATCATATATCATTTACATTTGGGAGCCTGTGAGAAGAATGTCAAAATCAAGTGCGAGCTAGTAAAAAGAGTGCGTTACCATGCAAGAGGAAGCTGGAAAAAAACTGCCTCAGTCAAGTCAAACGGTTATCAAATTGCGATAAAAAGAATTCTTTGTATAGTGAGTGGTAAATAGAAAAGTGGGATCCTGAAAGAAGAATGCACTTTATGTCAAGTGGGAGCTGGTAAGAAGAATGCCCTGCAGATGAATAAGCAACGGTGCAGCGGTTTTAGCGACATGTAGCCGGTTATTGTTACGCAGCTCCGTCCGGCTAAGTAAGGTCAAAATCGGTGCCGGTCTCAGCTCAGAATGTTAACAGAGTGGCTGAGAGAGACATGGTGAGATATGAAGTCTGCCTGAGCATAACAAGAAGGAGTAAAGCATTCGTACCCACAAATAACATCCCGAGATGTGATCGGGCATCACCGGTCTCAATTTATCAGAGTTGCAGTTCGGCAACCAGCAAGTCGACGCGCGTTACTGAATGCAGGAGTGAAGAGGCGGAATTCATTAGAGGACTTGAGCTCATGGTTTGAATCCTCATGAATTTATGCAGACTCTGTAGCGTACAGTATACCCAGCAGGCAACGTCAGGTTGAATCAACAACAAAACTCACGGCTTTGAAATAACGTCGAATGTTAGTTTAGAATGAAAATATAATCAACATCGTTTCTCTACGTAGTACATTTCAACTTTGTTTCAACGTTGATCGAAATCGCAATGACATCCGACGGTAAGATCGCAAATATATATGCGATTTTAAAGCCAGAATTTAACGCGATTTCAACGTTAAAACAACGCCAAAATGTACGACGTTGAAAAAATGACGTTGATTCGATTTTCGTTCTAAACTAATATTCAACGTTGTTTCAACGTCGTGAGTTTTGTTGTTTCAACATTGATTCAACCTGACATTTCCTGCTAGGTACGACATTTTGCTCATGGGGGTAGTATAACAATATAAAATTATTGTCGCCGTAACTGACATTGAACATGATAATCAAACTGTTTGGCTTTGTTTTAGCATCAGTAGCCATCAGTTAATCAATTCTGAGTAGAGTGCAGGAAAACTCAACATACAGATTATAAATGGATTTCACTTGATTGAAGGATAATATTGTTACGCCTTTTACTTCTCTACAGAACGCAATTTGTTATTGAATTATTCAATCCTAGGATTCCTTAAAAGCGTAATTATAATTTGTCTCTAAGTCGCTCGTCAAAGCAACATCAGTCTAGAATGATTCGAGATGAATTAAAAGAGAAACTGCAGACGTTGCGTAACTCTTGATAAACTAGAAGACTTCGTTTCATCAATGTTATGAACTCATGACTGATTCAACGTTAAACGAGAGGAATGTTTGGGCATGAAGGCGCATTTTTAAAACCAAGATGATGTAAATGCGCAAGGATTTAATTCCCAGCTCTTAACAACGGGCATTGATGTACTGTATTTCCGAACACTGTATTTCCGAAAATCATAGACTGGACCAAACAGAAAACGCATAACGAAGCTGAAGATTTACGATACAAAAAAATTTAGGATATTTACGAGTAAATTTCAAGATCGTCAAACTTAATTGAATTATATCCCAAGATTCAACCAATCGCTCTTAATGAGGGATCGTTGTAATTAATAGATTTATAAGCAGTGATTCATCTACACGGATTACACATGCTTATTCAGCTCCCGTTTCAGCCCCCGATAACTTTAGACCAGCTTGTTCAGCCCCCATTTGAAATCTGGCACGAAAAAATACTTGTTTCATATGAACGGAGCTCCCGAGTTGACCATCTTGCGTTGCCTCTCCGCTATTGACATATTCCGTAGAATTTACCCCTACTTTCAATTCATTATTATTGATATGAAAGAATTATTCGCGGTTTCAGTTAAATTGATATACCTATATAGTGTTATGTTTTGTTATGCAATGCGATATGCAATGCAGGTTGCGACTGCTAAACGGATATGCGTTCTGTGACATGTGCAGTGACGTGCGCAGTGAGACGTGCTGCAGTGACACGCGCTGCAATTAGGGAGGACAAGTAATTAGTAGGAATGATGTCCGTAGATCAAGGCCTGTAAATAATGTAGGAAGTAACCGCATACATCAAAGTGAAAGTACACAAAAAGTTTTAAAATGTTTTTACACGAACTCGGATTCCGTTTTGAACAAGAAAAGTGAACTGTTAGCTGTGATCGCAAACGAGNAATATACGCCTACTATTGTATACGAATTAGTTACTTAATTATTCATAAGTAGATGCATATTGTTAGGTGCGGTCGAAATGCCAGAACTTCATTCACTCGCCTCATATTAAGCATGCTAGGATCTAATATTCAAATGAGATGGCCTGTACCGGTCACGTCAAATTTATGACAGAACTTGGCAAGCGTGGGAGGTCGCAGCACCTACATCATATTCACAAGACTTAAATTTGTGTATATGTAGTAAGTGTATGTTTCAATTCATCCTCCAGACATTTCCACCCGATTTGCTAGATTATTGTGCGGTGTGAAGCCCGAGCGTCGGTATGTATAGTGTGTGAGGTCCTGACGTGTATAATTAAACTATGATGTGCGAATTGATGTAAATAATGTGTTTTGTTATTTTATTTGTATATTCATTGCTTTAGTTTATTAGTCAGAAGTTTAATTATTGTTCATTTTACTCTTTTAGGAAAGCCTCAAGTCCAAGACTTGATATTCGAGACTTTGTCTTCTTCTCCAATGAAGTATCAGTTTGGCCAGCACGTGGAATGTTTAAACTATAGTGGACGGATTGTGATATAAAGTGATTATAATTGAATGCTATCAGTGATGAAATGAACCTATTCGATCATGTAGGCCGAGTTTTTGTGTTGGTGAACCCTACAAGAGTATCTTAGATACGGCCCGAACTCAAAACTTGAAATTATTCCGAGAACAATTACAACGTCCTGATGAATGCAGTGGTTTAAAAGTTGATAGCTGGAGACTCGTCCTTGATGATGAGAGCCTCCGTTATCGCGTGTCTTGTAGCATCGGTGATGTACCGCATCATCTTGTATCGCATCATCAAGATGATCGCATCATCAAGATGATCGCATCATCACCAGCATCATCTTTTAGCACCGCATGATGATGCTGGTGCAGGCGTCGGGGCACCGTATGATGATGCTGGTGCAGGCGTCGGGGCACCGAATAATGATCACAGAACAATGCACAAGCACCCGAGCCTCAAAAACACAAGCAACACCGGCACAAGCCAGCTGATGTGATGAGCTGTAAACCTCTTATCAACAAAATAGCGAACAGACGGACGCTGTAGCTACAACCATAACAACCGTAAGACAAAAATAACTTCATGATGCACTATACATGCAAGGTATTGGTTGAAATTTGGTTAATGCATTTCGTGAATTTTTTAATATGAATGATGAGGAAGAGACTGTGCGATAACAATTGTGTGATGCGATGCTGAATTCGGTTACTGAATATTATTTTAGAACTCTTGGACGCCAACAAATGAAGCATTCATGATAGAATAAAATTCCTACCAATGGCTTAATTTTGTTCATAGCAATACAAAATAATAATAATAATCAGCGTCCTTCGTCTCATGTAACTAAAATAACACACATCACCACAAAAGTAAGCAAAGCTTTCCATAACCCGGCATTACTGCATTAGTCACGGCTTTCAAAGGTGCGTGCTAATGTGCGACACAATATTTTATTTTCTTTCTACATCCACCACTTGGATTTTCCCAACTGCATCATTTGTTCGCAATTCTTGCATTTTGTTATTCTTGTTAAACATTTTGAATTGCCTTCATCTCAACATTCGCAAAGGAAATCAGGTGCTTGAACTAATGATGCTTACTTGTTATCAAACAAGTTTCGCACCTGCAATCAAGAAACTTTCATCGTCACAAAAGGAAAACAATTAAATAAGCAAGCAATCTGGCATAGTACGACAATTCACTAATAACGAACGTCAGGCAGCGTTTACGGCAGCCAAGGAATTTGCTGTACAAGAACAGTCGGGCTGTCCAATTGATTGTGATTGATGCTCAGGCGCAGAACAGCAATCACGCACCAATGAATGTTTGCCAGCGCAACTAAACCAAACGACTGAAGTTCACGCAACATGAAACCTAAAGGTTCTGTTATTTTCTGACCGTGTTGTGTTGATTAATGTCAGAAGCATTAATCAACACAACTTTAACGTAATATAACTTTTTTTTCATGAAGCTTTTAGCAAATATTAGTACAAGCAATGAGGTATTTTGCAGTGTCTTTGAATTCTTACCTGAATTGTCTAGTTAATTCCGCAGTGGATAGTAAAGTGTTCAAAATATCTTAAACAAATGCTATTTAAATCTTTGGCAAAGCCGGTATCATAGGTATCGAATACTTCGGTATCATCGATGCTGAACTATTGGTAATGGAGTGCTCACTAATTAAGCTAAAAAGGCTCGAGAATATTAATTAATTCTGTGCCAGGCCTGCCCATGCTTGCACTTTTTAATCCACTTATTCTGAGCAACGCCAATAATAATGAACTTGAAGAAAGTTAAATTGAACAGGAATTACGTGAAGCAATTTGGGTGGGTTAAAGAAAGATCATAGGCAAGCTGCACCAAAGCAATTAATGAAATCGTCAAGCGGAAAAGTAAGCAGACCTTAAACCTGGAATAATGTTTTATCATTATTTCCAAAGCAATTTCTAATCTGCCAAGTAGAAAAAATTAGAAATAACGGTTGTCAAAACAGTGCCGCAGGACAGACGAGTTTGCCGCGGGATTCATCATTGCAAGCGTGTGAGGCGAAGACTGCCAGACGTAATAATTAATGTCAGCGTTCGCTATGTCACGCTACGATGAGATTCGGTTCAACATGTGCAATTATCATTCATTAGCTCATTTCGCACTGTACCTAATTATTTAGGGCATTATGCTTCAGTAAGCTGTTCAAATTAACAGTCACCGCACGAACTGCTGCGATGAAGTTTTTATTTATCCGCAAGAAATGCCAATGAGTCTGATTAGACAGACTGCAGACATCCTGCAAATATGAAGTACGTACTTATGGTTATTATTGAAACTGATTTTTAATTGCCTAAAAAATGACCTTGATTTCCCTGGTGACCACATGCACGAGCAGTTAAACAGTTCCATCCATTTCTCTTTTCTGAACACCATCGGTGGTGCGGCATCCAAAAAGGTCCAACTTGAAGTTCGATTTATGAGGAAACGTCCAGGCGACGTGGATGTTTACAGAAGCCGAAAGTGAGCTCTGATCAAAATTAAGCGCCCGGATATTGGGTGATAGATCAGGTACTGCGTAAAAACTGAGGACTGATTTTTAGGAGTAACAAGAGAGAAATAAAACCTATTATCGGAAACGAGGGCTCATTTAGAGGGACGTGGCAAGATTTGGTGATAGAGCCGGGCCTTTGATCGGAACTTAGCGCAAAATTTCGAAAAAGATTCCAGAGAAAACATTTGACGGAATACTGCCCCTCGACTGGAATAGAAATGGAGTGCCGACTGGCAAGGCGGAATTGAGCGACAAGGATTTTTTCGAAGGAGAAGCTGATGCAATAATGACATCGATTCTGCGTGCTGAGTGTATCAAGGACCTCGTTCACCAGAACTCAACACATAATAGCTTCAACTCAAGTTCGAAGTAAGAAAGGAACCGTTATTATTCTCTCATGCATTCAAAATGTAACTCCAATTCTGCCACTAACGAGGAATTTTGCTCGTTTCCTGTCTAAAGCATTGTATTCAACTTGTATCCTTTCTAAAGCAAAGAATTTTGCTCGTATCCTGTCTAAAGCATTGGATTTAGCTTGTACGGTATTCTGTCAAAATCAGACGAATTTAACTCGTATATCCTAATTTTGTATAGAAGTTAAGCTAATATCCTCTCAATAATTAGACAAGTTCTAGCAAGGCGTTAAACGCAAACTATCCAGGAGGTAATCACAATATACACTCTGCGTTCGATACTAGAAGAATAACTACTTTCCGCCAACAAAAAAAATACTGTCTAAGTAAATTTGTAATCGAGGAAAAAGACAGTTGATACGTAGGAAATATTCTCATACCGGCTTACATTCCAGCATAAGACATTAAATTTTTGGAGAAGAAAAACGACGAATGAGAGGACGCTTGCGAGGCTCTGCCACGGAATCGATCGGCGAAATTTTCCATTAGAGGAAACAATCGCGCGCCCAATAAACAATAAAGACAGCCAAGATTCTTAGCTCCAAAACCTCGGTATGGCAAAAGCCATGGCATATTACACAATATTTACTGGGTGGAGTCCTTGAAAATACTGATCATGATATGGTCAATGTTTTACTTCTAATAGGGCTTCAAAATAGGCATTCATTTAAAAAAAATATTTGAATATCCATGGAATAAATATTGGCTGCGTGTCTTCTATGTTCAATTTAACAGCAGCAGCACGAGATCAATTTGATGGAATGTCTCCTCAAACACCAGAAAAAACGAAATACCTGTACACATGACATTTGACTCCAAAACGTTGTAGCAAAAACAAAAAAACATAGAAAATCGAATTAAAATTTTATTTTTATATATCAATTACTAGAGAAATATCAAAGTGCAGGTCTGGAGATATAACTTGCCAGATTCATTCCAGAATTGAATGATTCTTAACTACTGATCGACGCATGAAAGACAAAAAATAGTTTTTCAATGGAATATTTATTTTAACAAACAATTATGATTGAAAATTGTTTTTTTTTTGAGACTTAATCGAAATCAAATAAATGGCTTTTGACCAAACTCATCGGCCGACTAGCATAAGTCTTCTCATCATTTTATTTTTACTATTTACCTAAAAATATTACCTAATTTACAAAGAATATAACTCAGTACTCACTGCAGTGAGTGACAGAGGGCGCATTTTCTCGTCGACGAAAACTTGAGGTCACGGACAGACGGACGGACAGACGGACGGACGGACATGGCGAACACAATAATGCATTTTTTCCATAAATGAGAAAATGCGCTAAAAAGCTAATAAAATCACTCGAAACCCAGCGTCAACGACAGCAGGAATAGCAGAGGGACAGAATGACATTCTAATAATAGATCTAATCATGTGGCACTGGCATAGTGGCAGTAACAGAAGATGAAATCTTCAAAATAACAGCATGAAGATGAAACACTGCGTCGGTCAGAATCATGCCAAACCATGCAAACGCGTATGGATTGTACCATTAACATGAATCCAGGAACGCCCTCTTAGTTGTCTGCGATCACCCGATCAGAAATCGCCGACTATCTGTTCACAGAAAACGAATCAGGGAACACCAAGCGGATTGTACTGGTAAACTTGTGTGTAAACAAGCGCCTATAATGAGACGCATATAATTCGAGTCCAGAGTATGCGAGCCTCCGTTAATTACCCGCTTGATTAGCTAGCAGCATGCAAGCGTGTGCATGGTACAAAATGCAGCTCGTGGCTCCGAAGCCTTTAAATATTTGTCGCAATATTAACCTATGTCGTAAACATTCAAGCAATATTCTTGTACATTATACGGCCTATTGGTAGCGAAATTTTCTCGGTAGTGACAACACGAAGCCTAAATTCTATTGAATAAGCGGGAAGTGCGCAATTGACGGTTTTATTTTTCGATGTACAACAGGAGTTGGACAAAATAAGCGAAACACAATAAGAGACCTCCATGTGCCTAAATCTAATTGTGAGGTGCAGTCAAAAGACCACGGCTGTTAAAATTA
This sequence comes from Hyalella azteca, assembly GCF_000764305.2. Lineage (NCBI taxonomy): Eukaryota > Metazoa > Arthropoda > Malacostraca > Amphipoda > Hyalellidae > Hyalella > Hyalella azteca. Next base: position 220,722 of record NW_025944502.1, read on the forward strand.
CTACAAACCTCAATGAACACCTACAGAACCCAGTTTGCATTAAGACTGTCCGCTGAGAGCTGCACAGAACTGGATTATATGGGAGAACTGCAATTAGAAAACCTCTGATTCCAAATACATATGCTGCAAAGCGTTTAGAGCGGTGAAAAAACATCCAAAATTGGTCACTCCAGCAGTGTACAAATGTTATTTTTCTCTGACGAATAATCGTTTACCTCATTTCCAACCTCTGCCCGAGTTTACGTTTGGCGACAGCCAAAAGAGTCCTTTAATCCCGACTGCCCCCTCCCAACCGTACAACATGACGGGATATCTGTGATGATCTGAGGTGCTATTTCTTGGAAATCCAGTGGACCAATGATTCTTTTTCATAGAAGAATCAACAGCCGTTACTATTAGAAAATTAGGAGAACCAATTAATTTCATCCTTTGATTCAAGCACTGTTTCCGGAGAAGAATGTAATCTTTCAAAATGGTAATGTCCCCATCCATACAGATGGAATTGTTAAGAATGGCACGAAGAACATTCTAATGAAATTGAACATCTTATTTGAGCTGGAGGGAGCTGGAGGGAGATTTAACTGAAGAATGGGCTTAAATTCCTTTGGAAACAATTCACAATTTGTATAAATCAATACCTCGAAGAATTGAGGCATATAATTGCCGCAAATGGTGGACCTACACCATACTAAATATATTTTGTGAATTTTTCAGGTGTTTTCATTTTTTGCCTAACCTCTGTATGCGTGCGTGCAAGAAATAAAGAGCGGCTGTCAAGCACAATACCCCTTGGAGCAAAGACCGTCAAGCACAACTGCCCTTGAAGGGAAGGCTGTCAAGCACAACACCCCATGAAGCGAAAGCTGTGGAGCACAACATCCAATGTAGCGAACGAAGGCTGTGAAGCGCAACACCCCATGAAGCAAAGGCCGTCAAACACAACTGCCCTTGAAGAGGATGGCTGTCAAGCACAACACCCCCAGGAAGTGAAAGCTGTCAAGCACAACACCCCGTGGAGGTAAGGCTGTCAAGCACTACACCCAATGAACGGCAGCCTGTCCTTGGTATCCTTGGTATTTGTTTCGGACATAGCAGTCCCAGGCCACGATGGATTGCGGCCTCTGATTATCGTTCATCCGCCCTCATTTGGGCCAGCTGATGCACGATGCTGTTGCTTGCTTCTCGCCGCGTGTAGTGTTGCCGGAGAAATCGATCTGGGATTGTGCCCTGGAACACTTTCAGTCGTCTCTTGAAAATCTCCAGGGTGAACTTACCCTCTCTTAGCTCCTTCGGTAGGACGTTAAACAGCCTCCGCCTTGCCACGGAAAGTGATCCTTCCCGCAGGGATTGAAATCTGACTGCAGATCTGTTACATCTTGCACAGTTTCCCCCTTCTCTCGTTGTGATGTCTCAATCCTGAAGGACTCGCACTCGAAGTTGGGCGCTATTCCGGTTAACATTTTTCATGTGTCAAGAATGACATACCTCTCAAGTCTCCTCCGCAGTGAGTACAGACCCAGGTGCCTCAACCTCTCCCGGCCCAGTAGTTCAACTCTTCCATCCCTCTGATCCTGGAAGTGAAGTTGGACNAGATTTTAGCTAGCATGCGTGGTGATCGAGACCCAGGTGGTATTAGGGTGGTCATCTGTTCATTTAAGCCTTAAGGCAATGGCTTTACCCAACAGGTCGGACGCCAGCAGATCCTTTAATAACGTGTTCTTCAGCACAATAAGACTACTAGTACAAATGTTCAACAATTAAATCTGAAGAAATGTTCAACGATGACAAGAGTAGAAGTTTTAAAAATATAACTCAGTACTCACTGCAGTGAGTGACAGAGAGCGCATTTTCTCGTCGACGAAAACTTGAGGTCACGGACAGACGGACAGACAAACGGACAGACAGACGGACGGACGGACATGGCGAGCACAATAGTAGTGCATTTTATCCATAAATGAGAAAATGCGCTAAAAAGAGCAGTTTCAGTGTTCATGTAAAACAAGTAATGAAAAGTTCAACAAGAACAGCGGCTAAATTGTTCAGCCATAGTTTTGGTGCCTCATTTCTATTCAATTGAAGTATATTCACTGGTTAATTACAATGCAAGTTGAGACTTACTAAGGTGTACTTTGACGTACATACATCGGTTTTTTGATAATTCAAAACTTCATAAAAATTAAATGCAAGGGATTTAATGATAACAGCAGCAATGATCTGTAACTTATGATTGGATCAATCAGCTCTGCTTCAAAACACGACATGGAAATATTAATTATACAGCAACCCAACAAATTTGGGCATGAGCGACATGAAAATCATTGCTGTTGATTGATATTTACCACACAATTCGCATCCGCGCATGAAATGACGGCGCATAAGAACAGAACGTTTCTTAAGAGAAATGAACGCATTTGTAGAAATAAGTGAAATTTTTAGGCACAATTACGCATTTGTGGAAATAAGTGAAATTTTAAAGCACAATTACGCATTTGTGGAAATAAGTGAAATTTTAAAGCACAATTACGCATTTGTGGAAATAAGTGAAATTGTTAAGCACAATTTCGCATTTGTAGATATAAATGAAATTTTAAAGCACAATTACACATATGTAGAAATACGTGAAATTTTTAAGCACAATTACGCATTTTTAGAAATAAGTGAAATTTTTAAGCACAATTCCGTAGACTTTTACCGCTTGAATTTGTGCTTACGTAACAAATTCATCGCTGTCATCTCAGAGACAACTTTATGGCAACAAACCAGACGACGACGCCTCACACTGAGTCAATAATTCAACATAAGAGATTTTACCAATGTTCAAATTATACACTTAACAATCCAAAAAACTCTACATTGTTGATTGCCAATGTTGCTTCCTTACCAATAATTAAAAAACTTTTATACCTCCAACCACCTCGCTCTCAGCCTCCACAAGCTCTCTTAATATCTTCCTACCTTCTCCAATCGCAGCCACAGTTGTTTCCTCTCACAATTGTAGTCCACTCATCACCTCTTCTCTCACGCCCAAAATCACCTCCATCATCACTTGCCAACTCATCACCCACATATCACATGCCTTTCATCAGGTGCACCACAGTTTCCTCCGCCATTGTATCTCCCCTCTCACCCCTCACCCCCCCCTTCCCCTGTATATATACAAGCCCATTCACACCCTGCAGCCCCCCGCCTTCCCCCACCCCACAGCCCCCACCTCAGCCATCATTATTCACTCATTCATACTTTTAGGCACCGTTTTTACTACCAGGAGTAGGTAGATAACTCTGGCAGTAATACTGATAAGAGGTGGGTACAGAAGCAAGTTTTTTATGCGTTAACTGTATATCTACTCATGCTAATTTAATATCTAAAGCTAATAATTCTGGTATGAAAAAACCAGTTCTGGAAAATCGTGTGCGCAATAAAAAAAATAATTTCCACACATTGTCTGCACCAATATAAGCAAGGCACGGTAAAATACATAAATTCATCCCACAATGTGTTATTTGGTTTTTCTCATTGAGATTTCGAGTCAAGTCCGACGTCACGTCGCAAGCTTTCCTCATTATTTCTCAATTTGTTTTATGATTCCACGACAGACGTGCTCCTGTTTGTTTACATCACTATAAGTTTGTATGTTCTTTTAAATTCTGTTATGCTTTTAGTCATTGTATCTAATTGTCATTGTAATTTATACCAGCACAGTAGTCATTTTGAATTATTTTAAATTACATGATGGTTTGTCGTACTATTTTTTATAGCTTCTCCTCTGCACTTGTTCCATATTTGTATACTTTGTATTTCTCAAAAAAGGCTTCAAAACTCTCGGAATATTTTCGGCTTTAAGTTCGTTTATTTTATAATTGTTTTCACCCTTCGCCTTCAAGTTTTATTCTATACAGTAGTTTACATATTGGCCGTACGACCACTTACTCTGTTTCTGGGATAAATGTAAGTACATTTTTCGACACTTCTCTTTAACTTCACTTCTTGTTTGTCTGTCTGCTACAAATATTTTAATCGATATTTGACACACTTCTACCCGTCCAATTGATCTGGAATTTTGCATACTTGTGTGAAGTCTTAGGCAATGCATGAATCAATTGACAGAATAAATAATTTTGAAAAAATTATATTCGAAATAAAATTAGAAATTCTTTGTACATCCGTAACATTGGAGACACTGGATTCTTTAGAAGTGTTGTCTTTAAAAAGTAATTTTTAAACGTATATTATTTTTACATTTACTGATTACTGAGGACCTGAAAATTATACCTTTCACTCACTCATTGTAATCATACTTATTCATACTTATTATAATCATACTTATTGTAAACAAACGTTAAATAATTTCAATCTCTGCTTCATCTCCGGTCGCTGAGTTCGTTAAACATTGGTTTAGACGATAGCTATTCTTGGGCGGCGTAAATACACTTTATGTACAAAGAAGAAAATGCTGTTCTTAACTGGCCGAGAGTTTCTAATCATTCATTGCACGTCAGACACTGTCCTGAACTTGGTGGCTAGTGTAAAAAAAAATTACAAACATTTCTGTTTCATTATGATTCGTGTTGCTAACGCTTTCAAATGGTGTCAGTAACCAAATACTGACAAAAATGAATGCTGCGGAAATAAAAGTTCCCCATCACGAATAGTCAACATCAATCGTGTAAGAATCCAATCACATGTAAGGATTCAATTTACTACGGCTCCCCCACACAAATCACCTTGAGTGTAGAAACTTCTTCACATATGTAGAATATGATTTGAGATTTTATTTCATCAATAATAAAAATATAGCATGTTGGGATGACTTTACCCTTGGGATGAACGATGGTTCGCCCAAAGCGATCTTCAAAGAAATGAAAAATCATTGCCTGGTCAAAATCAATTTGCATGGTCAAAAATGTTTCTGTGAAGTTTATGAATGTGAATGTGAAGAATACACCTGCGCAAACTCCACGCAGCAGGTGTGACGAAACCTCAGCTCTGGAGTATTCCATTAAACAATATACGCAATTCATCGCAGTCAAGAAGAAGGTACGTTGAAATATGGGTGTGATTCAAAAGTCATTCACCCATAAAGGATGAAAAAATGTGTTTCTGCTAACTAAAAATGGGAAAAATTATCTTACAACAAGCGAGAGAAAGAATATAGCTAGTAATCAAAATTAGAAACATTAATATCGGCGAAGTTTCATGACTTGAATGCATGACAGTAGCTCAACAGAAATAGGAATTTGTTTTAAACAGCAGAGAAAGATATCACAAAAGTATAATATATTTTGAGCAGGGAAAAAGAGAACGATTCAATTCAATGAATTGTAGCTGCACTGGCTACAAACATTCTAATTACATTCAACTTAATTTTATTTCAGTAAGAAAAATTATATCAATGAGACGAGTTTCATTATCCGAATACTGATATTGAAGCATATTCATCTCAATGAAAGAATTATATCATATTGGATAAATATAATGAAAATTCTAGCCTTTTTATTCGAAAAATAAAAGCACAAATTTAATTTTAAACTCGTTATCCACCGCAAATATCTTCAACAAAAATTAAAACAGTTCGAGGTCAGGCAGCGTAGATATCTTGTCACGTGCTGAAGAATTTCGACTCCAGAATCGAATAATTAAAAACAAGCGATTAGGCTTGTCAACACACGAATCTTATGAAAACTAATTTGAAAAATCTACATAAATAGAGACCTTCAGTTCAAGACACGTGACAGGCAGAACATTATTACCAGGCCACTGGAAATTAAAAAATTCAACATTCACGGAATTGGAAACTCGAAAATTCCTCATATATTATATCAAAGATCGACAGTACAACTCAATAATAAATCGGTGTGGTCAGGGGGAGACAGTCAGCTATGGACTTTCGAGTGGCCTCTGACAGTCAGTCTAGAATTTTTTATTGGGTATGAGGGGCAAAGTTCGACTTTGGGTAGGCCTAGGCGCTGCCTATGATGTGGCCTTGCTATGCACCTCAAGTTAAAGTAATGTGGATTAAATCAACTCATAGTCAACGATGTATCAACTTCATTTGCCTGAAGAGATAAGAGTCAACAAGTGGCGTCAGGAATACTCCGTTAATCAATCAGTTCATCTTACAGAAGTTCCCTCACTTCTCGGAACTGATCAAATTAATTTATTAATTTACCGACACGATGAATTTTCCTACATGCAATAAAGCCACAACCATAGCGAATTATCAACTAATTTCAATTAGCGATAGTTATAATATTCTTTCCAAATATTTGATCAAGCCACTTTAAAATCTTAGGAGTTGAATTGAATCAAGTTCGTAAAAAAATCCTATATTTCTTGTGTACATATAAAAACATGATCAAACTCCATATTATACTTGTCATCAATCAGATTATTCCAAGCTAATTTAAATGTATTAAAAGCAAACCTTATTAAGTCGAGTAATTGAATCAAGTTTTATATTTTGAACGGCATTTTCATTACAGGATATTAGTTATTGTACGCTTCAAGTATAATAATTTCATTCAAGACAGACGCTATGTATATCTGAGTTTCACTGCCAGTTTGATAACGAAGCCATTAATTATTTGTGTCTAACAATGCTCGACGGTTACAATAGGGAACATGATGCATTATTTCCAGCGCGTACCTGAGTAATTCATATCATTTAGAATAGAACAGTTATTGTGGTAATTAAGTTATGTTTAGGAACAAATGATTAATGTTTATCGTCATCGCCATGATAAATCGGCCTCTCCAAGTAAATTTGAAGCGCATCAGTTCAAGTCACCTCCAAAATACCTAATAATTCGTATTTTAATTAATTAAAGGCGCTTTACTAACTAAACAAAAAATATCTCATGTGAATTCATGATCAAACAATTACATTATAGTCGCGAACCGAATTCTCGTGATTCGTTCTCAACAGAAAATCAAATCTGACCTTCAAGCATCAGGAGACTTGTGTAATTTCATTACAGGAAGTTAAGATTTTTATCCAAAATTTGCAATTTTTCTCGTAAAAAATTCCAAAAAGGCGATCGTTTTTAACATATATGAATTTAAGCATTGGTGGACGCCCAGCAAGGAAACAATTTCTTCTTGCTTACCGTTGATCATAACTAACAGGTTAGACCGGCGTTGCATGGAGTCAATAATCCCGACTGTTTTAGAATCCTGTTATCCCGAAACCTGTTATCTCGAATCCTGTTATTCCGAATTCTGTCATCCCGAAACCTGTTATCCCGAATCCTGTTATCCCGAATCCTGTTATCCCGAATCCTGTTAATATGACGTGTGCTTAATAACGAATGAGAGCTTGAAGGTCACATTTCTCATTTTATACAGAGCTCTTACACGTCTCTCGCTTCAAATACGAGAAAATGTTGGGCAGATTCAAAGTTAATTCAAACGAATCAACTTAAGAATAAAATTTTCAATTTTTGGTGCACTCCCAGCGTCATAGTTGAACGATTTTATCCTATGCTCCCACTAAGAATAAAATTTAAGGTCCCCGACACTATAAGTATTGCGGATACACGCCTGAACACCCCCTATATATTCAGGGTGCCAGACTAACACGCTATAAATACTATACCAATGCTATACATATAATAATTCATTGATTGATAATAAATTATTATTCACCACTAGATTTTTCGAAAGTTTTTCGTACGGTAACGATGAAAGAAATACAACCTAATTCTAGAAATTGGCAGTTTTGAAAACCTAATCCAAAATTCTGACTCAAAATAATCGAGTAAGAAAACATATATATAAGCCAACGAAATTTTCGTGAATGTACAGCCAAACACATGATATGATTCAATTTTTATAGCATAAAGTGCATAAGATTTCCTTAATTCATGCATTTAATATTAGAAAAATTTGTGTTTAGCAACTATTTACATTATATTATTGTAGACCTCTATAAGTTTTTATATGGTGTGAACAAATATTGCTGATAAATTTGACACGTGAATACGGCGATAACGTCGATATCAATTGACACGTTCTCACGTTTCCATCCAGATATCGGCGGTTTAGTTACGCATTACGCAGTGAGAGTAAAGGGCTATAATTCAACACTGTAAGTTTGCTATAATCGTTGCGTAAAAAATAATCCATAATTAAGTTTATGAAACTGGAGCCGAATTGAAAGGATATTCATAAAAATTAGCTTCGAGAGTTAACATGCTTCACTTGATCAGATGTTTATCGTTTAAAATTAAATCAGAAATACTCTTGCATCACCAGACAGAACAAATCGGTATAAATTTCTTACTTGGACGGTAAAATATTAAATGTTATCTTCTAGATTATCTGTAATCACTTCAAATATCGATTATAATCTAAAAAATCAAACTTAATAACTATTGTATGAAGTGATGTAGCGCCGGTAACACAGTACCGGTACACACATGCTTGTGACACTTGCTAACGCCACAACAAATGTCAACTCACGTCAGGGCTCTTCACCCGGGACGATATTTTGAAGGTTTCCAGCTCCAGGCCGATAAAAAAATCAAACTCTTCTTTTTAAAAAATATACTGCTTCACAGCAGCATCACGAGACGCTAGTTACGGTGGCGAAGATTGTATAGCACCGACAAAGAGTTCTATTGTATTCAGCACTCGGCGAGCTCGACTCGACTCAAGGAGCAGCGCGGGACACGCACTCACTCCACCACGGTCAGAAGCGCACTGAGGCAGTCGGTTAGAGGGCGAGTCTGTAGCACGGGAAAGAGGGTCATGACCCTTACAGGAACCCGTCCCGTGACCTCGCATGCACCCTGCTTTGTTTTAATTGAAATTTTCGTAAATTTTCAGGAAGTTTCAATTCAGGAATTGTTCGTTCAAATTATGTTCGGTTTTTAGCGCATTTTCTCATTTATGGAAAAAATGCACTATGGTGTTCGCCATGTTCGTCTGTCAGTCCGTACGTCTGTCGGTTCGTCTGTCCGGCTGTCTGTCCGTCCGTGACTTCATGTTTTCGTCAACGAGAAAATGCGCTCTGTCACTCACTGCAGTGAATACTGAGTTATATTTTTACAGGGGCTGTATTTGCGAATTTGGAAATCTGATGTTTCCAGAAAACTCAAAATATTCTGCAAAGAAGAAGTCTTGGATGTGGATCAATGTGATCGCTTCAGTGAGCTTTCGTGCTTCAAATTTTCATGTTGAGAGCGGAACTATGAGAAATGATTCCTATGATCCAAATAAATTCAAATGTTGAGAAGTTGGCGCAATTTATAAGAAAAAAATATAACTCAGTACTCACTGCAGTGAGTGACAGAGAGCACATTTTCTCATCGACGAAAACGTGAAGTCACGGACGGACAGACGGACAGACGGACGCACGGACAGACGGACGGACGGACATGGCGAGCAATTTAGTGCATTTATTCCGTAAATGAGAAAATGCGCTAAAAAGTATTTCGAAATTCTTTGAAACATTGATTTAAAATATATGTTACTTTTTAGAGGATCTAGTGGAGTTTGTGGGAAATTAAGTCACTCTATCTAATTTTTCAATTTTCAAGGGAGTAAGAAAGAATAGAGCAGAATTATAAACTAAAATAAAAAAGGTTGCGTATATTCTAGATAAATAAACATAACGATAACAATAATTATCAAACAATCACCATACAAAATTTCGGCTTTAGCGAATCGATCTCGCTAAACTACGCTAAAACTAGTTATTTATAGACTAGGTAATACTAAACGATCCTTTTTGAAGTTGATTAAAAGGTCAAACAAAAACATGATTTAACCCCAAAAAACTTCATATAAGATGGAATTTTTGGCTGGAAACAAAAGAGAGGAAACACTGGACGCCATCACCAGCGCTTAGCACGCAGGAAGGCTAAAATAAGAAGCAGAGGCAGGAACCGGAGGATGGAATTAGACGCGGTCAAGGCTGGGCGGCCTGGACAGCCTGGACAGCCTGGACAGCCTGGACAGCCAGGACAGCCTGGACAGCCACAACAGCCTGGACAGCCACAACAGCCTGGACAGCATGACTGCAGAACAGCCAGGACCGGTAGGTATCCTTATTAAGGGCATGAGGCAGCTGACCATAAATAGTCACCTAAATGATCTCTCACGCTCCTCGGTGGGGAAGGGGGGTTGAAGAATGTTTAAGAATAGATCGTACCCGGGCCTCTAAATTCCGTAATTCTTTGAATTTATATGTTCACAGCTGGCGAGTTTAAGACTAAGAAAATTTAAAGGCACGAAGACTAAACTCGTACGAGGCCAACTGCCGCTTCAGCAGCACGGAGTTCAACGAAGTTTGGTGAGGTTTACAGGGGAGGAAGTCAATGAACTCGAAGGCAAATGGGGTTGGCAACACAAGAGGTGACAGGGTTTACTGGGCAGGAGGACAAGGGAGCTTACTGACAGGGTTTATTGGACAGGAGGACAAGGGAGCTTACTGACAGGGTTTACTGGGCAGGAGGACAAGGGAGCTTACTGACAGGGTTTATTGGGCAGAAGGACAAGGGAGCTCACGGACGGGGTTTATTGGGCTGGAGGACAAGGGAGCTCACGGACGGGGTTTATTGGGCAGGAGGACAAGGGAGCTCACGGACCGGGTTTACTGGGCAGGAGGACAAGGGAGCTTGCTGACAGGCTTTATTGGACAGGAGGACAAGGGAGCTCACGGACGGGGTTTATTGGGCAGGAGGACAAGGGAGCTCACGGACGGGGTTTATGGGGCAGGAGGACAAGGGAGCTCACTGACGGGGTTTAGAGGTTTATTGGGCAGGAGGACAAGGGAGCTCACTGACAGGGTTTATTGGACAGCAGGAGAATGAACTAGAAAGACTGCTGAACCTTAAGAAAAACTAACAACTTGAAGGCTAAAGAATTTTACAGGGCAAGAAGAAAATAACCATGATAATTTGACGCTCATATAGGCTATGCCCTATTGTAGACAATTACAAGCAAAAATTTAATGGATAAATGTTCAAAATACTTAAGACGGCCCCGTTCAATTACGAGATCTTTTCCAATGAAGCCCTCTTGCCTGATGTATCATTATTACATCAAGTCATGAAGATTCAATTACACAGCAGTTCGATAACCCAATGCGCGAAATAATCATTAGTGATGATTTTTTGGAAAAGTAAGAATTTGCGATAGTAAATTGTTCAACTAATTTAATAGCAGACAAGCACATACTAAAATATTGGCTAATCCTACAACATATCAATAAACAACCTAAATAATAAAACGCTCAGTTTACAATAGTAATATATCTATTCGTCCCTGATTATCCATAGCGCGGCAATATCGCCTATAATGGTTTAATTTATATAACAAATGACACAAATCTTTTACGCCTGAGCAAACGCTCCCCAGGTCATCATGTGCATCCCTTGTTTACTCGGTCCAGCAATCAGCTGCACGACCGGCAACTGCCCCGACACATGCACGGGCGCTGCTCGACCGGAATTCTGGATTTGACTTAAGTGCCTAAATATCTTACTAACTAAAATAAATAATAGCTTCCTAAATAAATAAATTAAAATTCCAGAATTTAGAATAAAATATTCGCAAATTTCGAGTAAAATGTCCGAAATGTTTCACCAACACATTGGTATACTATACGAAAGTGTACTGTGGGTCTGTGGCGCATCAATGATGAAGTCGTGACGAGTTAGACGCTGGCGAAAGTCAGTGAAAGAGACGAAGACAGTAAGGAGGAGCGGATAAATTCGCATTTTGATGTCGCTATAAAACTACACAGATCAAAGCGTTATTACTGTATTTCTATTTCCCTTAAAATCAACAATTCTTACAAAAACTTGCTACATGATACTGGAATGTTATCGCGATGATCGTAAACTCAAAACCACCGTCAGTTGATGCACGTCGAAATGATTGTTTATTTTTAATGTCTCATTAGTAACTGCCTGATCAAGACATTTTCGAATGTGGCAGTTAATCGAGAAAAAGCCAGCGATATTTTGACATAGTTTACCTTGTAATGAAAGAAAATATTTTTAAACGTGCTTGCGTTTTACCAAGCCTCAAAGGTGAACTGAGACAAATAATTTAAATGATTTCACAATGTAGTGCGAGCATTTATGCCCCGTAAAAGCGACGTGTCTCAAATAAAATAGAGATTTTATATCGATTTCAAAAATGCTTTTATACAGTAATTTATTGCGCGAATCAAATTTTGCCCCGTTTTCTGTTCAGGAATATAAGATCAGATCAGAATACTGAGCATCACCATCGGCGTCCTACCAAAGTGCCACTCAAAACTTTTAAATATCATGGCAAGTGGAAATATTTTACATGAAAATGAATGTGTAAATAAAACCCAAATTTATGTGGATAAGTTGACGTGATAATAGAAAACATTTAATAGGGTTTGACTGGCCACTGACGTCTCTTCCTGAAGTCCAAATAAATGAGTGGCATTTAATTCCTTGTTTCCAAATAGCATTCAGTAAATGAGAATTTTTAATATGCGTCAGTTTGCGTAAATTTACCACATTTGACTAAATAGGAACAATGCAATAAGTGGTCATATCAATATATTCCCAAATATGTCTTCGTATAACCTAACTTTTCTTGCATGCGAGGATGGTTTACAGTTACATGAAAACCATTAATTAATATAACGCCTGAATCCAGTTTAACAACGGAAGTAGACCGATTTAGCAATCGACATCATCAGAAATCGACGCAAAATTTTCTAAATTTGTGACTCAAATTTTAGCCGAAATTTGAAATTAGATTCAACCAATGCCATTTCTACAAACTGAGTTTCGCTCATCCGCCCCCTACAGACAATAATTAGTCTGTACCCTAATTTACCCTAAGACATTTGAAGATAATGCTGCACTTTTTACGCATTTTAATTGACTTTATTAAACGAAAGATGAACAATTCAGTAGGAATAAGATGACTAAAATGAAAGAATGAGTAAATTAAGATGGGTCCTAAGAAAGCTTCATCAGAGATGGACAATTAAGAGAAACATATTAAGAACAATATTATTGAGAAAAGCGCTCAAATAAAATTTTGAGAGAAGTCAGAGAACCGCATGCGTTTTTGTATCGGACCTTTCGAAAGCCCTCCACTCCAACCCGAGCCAACATAACGTTATCGAGCGCGAAATTTAGTTGTGCATGGTAATGATAAATTATTGCTTTTAAATTACTTCACCACGCTGCAGTGCCGAACGGTTCAGATTACAATCTATTGCATGTGGTTTAGTGCATTAATTAGGAAAAACCTATCGGTGTTGTGGTGAAATGCTATTTCATTACGGATAATTTTATTTTGAATTGAATAAATTGATTTTTTAAGGATCCCTTGTGGGAAAAACTTGTGCGTAGTTTGGCCCTTCCAGACATTGATGCCCATACTCCTAGAACGAATTGACATCTGCTCGCTGTGCAAGATTGTACAACAAATAATAAATGATCAATCTGAACACGTACGACCAACCCTCACGATAAAATTATCCAGCTTCTCTTACTCAAAACAACAATCATACCAAACAAGATAATAACATGTGAAATAAAACTTTGCATCGCACTCACCTCATCGCAGGCGTGGTTTCTGTTGCGAAGAGAAAAGTTTCGGAACCTTTGGGTTTTGCCACCTCCATGAATCCTCTTGGAATCGCTGTTGCTCCTGATGACGGCCATCTTAGAGCCGAAAGATCGGGTCTGTTTGGCCGTGGTCACTTGGTTAGGAAGCCCAGCAAGAGAGCTCTGCTTGGGGCCAATGAATCGCTGCAAACTCGAATGTGTTGAAGGCGAAACTGAGAGCACGTTCGACCTGGAAGGAGTTCGGCGTTCCAGAAGGCAAGGATTTGACGGACATTTCAATTGCCGGAGGCTAGGCTTAGGTCGACCTAAGAGAGTCTTGGCTTTAGACAAGGAAGTGCTTCCAGTTAGCCGGTTGTCCAAACCTGAAATCGGAACTGGATCTCGGCACGTTCTCCTACTCTGCCTTCTAATTTCTTCGTTTTCAAAGTACGCTTGAATCCGTCTGGATTTGTCTGATGATAATTTCCACGTCTTTTTCTTTTCTTCATTCGTGCCATCATTTTCCTCTTCCTCCGTTACAACAGAATCCTGCGTGACATCAAGACAGTGCTCTTCATCGTCAATACATTGTTCACGGAGCTCGCCAGCGGCGCCGTCGTAATGCTCTGTTCTTCGCTCCGGGCTGCACTCCAGCAACGGAATCTCACTGCAATGAGCATCAAAAGTGGACCATTTCCTGACGGCGTCAATACTTCTTCTCTTAGGCCTGGGCTCCCCAGCCTTGTCCAGCAGCCCGACCTGCTCAGCGGCTCCCACTTCTGACTTGACACCCATAAGTTAACGAATTTATTCACCGGTCATCGTTCCGCACTGATTTCGGGAACGTATCGGGTATCAAAACGCTTCAAACCGGCATTTTTAAACGCAAGTTGGACCTACCTTTTCAATTCCTAAACGCTAGAGTCGAAGCGATAAAAGGTGAGAAATGAATCGAGGATTCATATGAAAACATCGTTTGATGAAGATAGCTTGATAGTGATAACAGAGAGTAGCTGGTGATCGCTTTAAACACGAAGAAGCTGAAATGTCACCTCGAGACACAATGGACTATTTACACTTCTTTATTACTTAATTGCCGAATTATTCATCCACAAGAGTTACAAAGTTTATTTTCAGCTATTGCGCGTTAAAATTATCTTTTCTTATGGTAAACCTCAAAGCAGAGTTAAAAATACAAGGATATTGCATGGAAAGCTGGGATTTGAATTGATTTCCCGTCGCACTCTTCTCGACGACATTAAAGTTAAATTGATACAGTTTAAAAATCCCTTTGAATTTAACTAAGGGTCTATTTTACTAATTATACACTTGCGTGATACTCGCTTCACAATTTAAAAAAAGCTTAACGTGAACTATAATCCAATTAAATTTATCGCTAATAAGTACTAACATATGACATAGCAACATCTATCACAAAAGCTCATTTTATTTAGGACACCACACCAGCATTTTTTGTTTAATTTCAACAAGCAGCATTCCTCTTCAAATATTTGAAGCCAAACCTTCACCGAACACATCCATTTCTCTGACAAGTTTTCTTTCAGAAGGCTGGAAGTTCTTCAGAAACTGGATAACTTTCATGGCAAATCGGCGGCTGGCGCCGCACAACGGCCAGTTTCTTAGGCCGTAAGATGGTCTGGGTTCTCCAATAATCTGCAACAAAATTGTCAAGCATTAGACTTCAGCGACCAGAGGAACTGCAAAGTAAGAACATTATTTGGCTAAGTTACGAAACAAGGATTTCCTAAGCCATTTAAATAAAAAAACGAATCTATTAGAACGAAGAGAGTGGTTCAAGCTCAAAGTCTATATCAGGATAATCACTACTCTGCAATTCGTGCGTTGAAACTTGATATAACAAAAGTTTTTGACAGTGAGGGGTTATGGGACATCCCGTTTCTGTATTGGGAATGTACGGAACTGTCTTACGGAAGCTCCCGGAGGAACTTTACGGAAACCGCCGTACAACGCCAGCTAGCAGGATAGCCAAAACAGGCAACGACATTATAACAGTCTGAAAATATGAGCAAAAAAGATAAAAGACACGATGACAGCATCAAAAAACATAAAAAAAGTCAAACGACACAACAACAGCCAAACAACCCAAAAACAACAGCCTACTACGCACCTTATAGATAATTATTAGGGAATTGATCAACGCAAATATAACTCTTTACGAATTTATAAACTAACTTAAAGTAACTTATATTCAACTCAAATTTTAAATTAAATATCATGTGAGTCATCGTGACTACATCATGCGCAAAATTATGTAAATTAACAAAATAGTCGCAAGTAAAAATATGAATGACGCTCAATCAGCGTTTGATTTATCTGAATTTGATTGAATTTGCCGCCTTGAATTAAAAGCAGCATCAAAAATACGTATACCGATTATAATGCCAATGTTTCCACGTAAACAACTTGTAGAAAAATAATCCGTTTCTCCGATCAGTAACAAAATCTGAATAAGTCGTGTCTCGGGAGAGAGAAGAAACGAGACTTAAACCATATAGTAGAAAAGCAATTATTTGTCCCACAAAAAGTAGGATGAATATACTATACAACCTTGGAAAAAAACGCAACCGAAAGTAAGATGACCTTGAATATAATCTAGTGAACCCCCAAGGCAAGTTGAAAATAATGATAAACATCATCATAATTCATAGGCAGATTCTTCTGCAAGGAGATGTCCTTCCCAGAGGGGATTGAATTCAAGTTCGGTGAACACAGAATCAAATACTAATTCAAACTAATCAAATTAATAATTTACCTTCGAAAATTTAATTATGTATTTAACATGAAAAATTATTAGTATGAACAGAAATTGATGCAAATCGTCGACACATTTTTAGTGGAAAATTTTTTCGTTTAATTTGGTCGTTGTATAATGAGTTTTGCACAATCAAGCTTTAATACAGGCCTTCTAGATCACTAAAATTTTTTTTTAATACTTTATTCAGGCGTTATTGGCCTCTAAGTTTTATTCAATTTGGTCGTAACACAGAGGTGATTGGCCATTTAGTTTTGTTTAATTAGGTTTTATAACAAGCCAGAATGGCCTTTCAATATGCAGTTGGAAATCGATTTCATCATTTGGAATTTTTTTTAAACATTTTTTTTGAGAACTAGTGAACTAGAATGGGAGTGCAAACGAATTAGAAATCCACTTGAAATAGTGTAAGTTGTGCAGCTTTCAACACACTCAGCTGAAAATCACCATTGGTCTAGTGAAGTCCCAACTATAATCTAACCTCCGTGTTATTGTTTCACCATAGCTTATACAAGCACGCTAGATAAGTTATACGTGTTGTCCCAGGCTCCATGTGTCACATAAAGCAAGACGTACGGTCGGTATTCCTCCAGATGACCGACCATGCGCTCGATAAGATGAAGTATTGCGGCGGTACGAAAGGCACGAATATCATTGTTAGAAAAAAATATAACTCAGTACTCACTGCAGTGAGTGACAGAGCGCGCATTTTCTCGTCGACGAAAACGTGAAGTCACGGACGGACGGACAGACGGACATGGCGAGCACAATAGTGCATTTTTTCCATAAATGAGAAAATGCGCTAAAAACGGTGAAAAAACGGTCCCACTGGCGTTGTCGTGGCCGGTCGCCCCGTGAAAATAAACAGTTTCGCCGTTTCTATCAGATGTCTTACGGATTTCTAGTGTTAAATTAGAATGAAAACGATGGCACGGTGTTTCTTTTCACGTGCCGACCGGCCACTGAAACGCCGGTAATACCGTTAACGGTAATTTTTCTAACAGTGTAACAACTAGTCTATGTATTTGGGCCTATAGACGATATTTAAGAGTGTCATATTCGCTTTAGCTTCCTAAGGATTCTATAGGACAAGATGAATCACAACTGCTTCTAAATCAAATTTTTATAATGTCGTATATACGCATAAAAATCACAGTGACAACAATAATTTTTTTCAATATTGTGTGCTGATATATTGATAGAATTTACGAAAAATCAGTCATATTCCAATAACCTGTAGGGGAACAAAGACTGCAATAACGGCCATCATTTGAAAATTTTGTGTACTAATTTAAGCTAACCTCTTTGAACAGTTAACATCATCGTCACAAAATATCTTCAGTATACAAGTAAAAAAGTCACTAGATTGCTTTAATCGCAGATTCACTAGAAATTTAAAAGCGAAGAAAACACCACAAAAATTTAGCATATCTCTTTTGAAAACGTTTCGGAGACCAGCTCCATCGTCAGTTCGATAAATCTAGAACACAGATAAATGCAGAAAATTAGTTTGGAGTTAATAAAAAAACACACACAGAAGTTAAAAACCTAAATTTACAGACAAAGGGCAGAATAATAAAGTAAGTACCTATCTATTCACAATTTCTAATGGATAAGAACTATATAGGCAGCATTTAAACTAGGCTTCTCTTTAAAAATATACAAGGATTCCAAAATACGCAGATCGGCAGTATATAGCTAGTTATACACAAGCACTAACATCTCCTTCACTTATCAATCCGACATGTTAGCGATACTGAAAAGCAATACCCGAGCATCGTAAGAATATTACAAGGCTCAAACCTCTTGCGAAATCCGGTGAATCCATTTCCGGGTAGCAGGTTCCGTTACCAGTCGCGCCGATAGAGCGCCTGGTATCGAGTCGAACAGACTATAGAGTCTAGCGCGAGGATGCAGCGAATCATGCAAGCGCAGTTGAATCTGTTTGGCGTAAAAATTATTTTCTTTGCCAAACCAATGATGATTGACTAGCTTTTCATAATTCAGTTGTGAAAGTAAAACTTAGATCAACAGAACTACGACGCCATTCACTGAAATAATCTGAGTCATGACATTAAGGCCGTCGAACTTTTTCCGTGAACTTCAAGTAGAAACTTGGGCCAAGGCAAACTATTTTTGACATATACTTGCTAAACCAGTAAGCGTAGCATTCCCACTGGTGGTAAATAGGTTATGGTTAAAAGCCCGTAAGTCATAAAATTAAAATAACCAGTCACTGCAACACGGGTAATTATAGTCACGAAGTACTCCTAATTCATGAAAGGCATAATTCACGAAAGGCATACCCATAACATAGCTGCAGGTAAAAACATGTTGACATCAGCATCACAAAACGATGAGGCAAGCCGGACAAACAATTGAACGGGAAACTGAGAAGCTTGGCTCAAAGGATCGTAACAGCTCGCCTTGCTAAACAAACTGCCGGTCCCCCGAGTCAATTCCTGCTCTATGTGCAAATTCCATACACAAATACACAATCATCCAACGATCAAACACTTGCTTCACCGAGCACCGCTGTCTCCTGCAGCTCAAATGTTATTCACGGAATAGATAATTCATCACAACATGAGAATAGTAAGTCATGCGATGANGCCCCGTGGCCGGTGTTCGTGTGGCCCAGGAGTGCCCCGTGGCCAGTGTTCGTGTGGCCCAGGAGCTGTCTCTTATACACATCTAGATGTGTATAAGAGAGATGTTCCAAGTCATGAGATGAGATGTTCCAAGTCATAAGATGAGAGGTTCCAAGTCATGAGATGAGATGTTCCAAGTCATAAGATGAGATGTTTCGAGATATACAGATTTTTTGCGTCATAAGTTATATTTATTTTGATGTCAAGCTATTGCTAACCGACGTCTTTTGTCAACACACTGACGAGAGCAAAAAAAATTTTTTGAAAGAAGTAGGATAAAAACTTTCAAGAAAGCTTAGAGCAACGGGAAAGATCACATCACTACCATAGGCTCGCACGCACACTGAGATGTACGGACTTCCTAGAACAACCAAATGAAAGGGCAAATCCATACCAAACAACCTTTACTCGACTCGTGAAAATAATCCAGTTAATACGTTATGCCGATCTGCCACCTGCAATGTATTTAAACATACTATTAAAAAAATAGGAACTGCACTTGAAAACTAGTAATATCGAAACAGCTTCTACTTGGTATGTTAAGTTATTTCATCAAAATATCACACAGATCTTCTTCGTACTTGTGCAGAACAGATTTGAAAATTCATTAATTCAGAACAGAAGCACCACTCATAAGATTCCCGAACAAGATAATAATTTCAACATGCAGCAATGAGGCGCTTCAAACCGTCAATAAGTGACGATAAAAAATTATTTCGAACTAGGGATAAATAGAGGAATTAAAAACATACCTGTCAAATGTCTATGTATCTGGATAGATTATACAGTCTCGTGGCACTTCTCAAGTTCTTATCGTAAACAAGCTCTAGGAATACCGACATCGTCTCCCGGGTCCAACTGCCAAGCTTTTGAGGAGCATTTTTTGAAACTTTACACAATTTGTTCTTTGGTACCAGCATGAATATTTGCTATCGTTGTGTAATTTTTTTCTTTAGCTCAATGTTTACCTCGCGAGGTTTTTATTCCTGTGTGAGTATGCCATTTATTTGAGTTTTCAGAGCAACACGAATACGGTACGCAAGATTTCCAGATGCGTTTGAAAGCAGCATTTGAGCGAGGGATATTCCTGGCTCAATAAATTTTTCAACGGCTTTTGAGCTTCTGAATTATACGCTTTTAAACGAGTCGCTGATGATAACAACGACAACTTCAAACAAGTCATTAGCTGATACGAAATACAATGCCTGGAAAAACTATCATGTCTATGAAGTCTTTACAACCTTACTTCCGACTATTATGGATGCGAAGGTACGACCAGCCAGCGGCCATTCAGTGGCCGACATGCAATAAACGCGCTAAATTCAGCGGAGGGTCGAAGCGCAAGCGCTGAGGGAGAACTTAGTATATCAAAGGAGGTTGATCAAAGTGCCTCAGTCCCCACCTAGAGGATGTTGAGCCTCTACTAACCTTGGGTATTTGGATATGATACAGAATGGGAGAAGTTCATTAATCAAATCAATTGCTGCGTGTACCTTAGCAAATTACGTACGAGTCAAAATCAGAATAGAAATGTTCTCATTAGGGCGTATCGGTTTATAATTTTATGAAACTATTTATGGCATTGTTGCTATGCCGGAATTACTTATATAATTAACAAAACTCTCTACGTAGCTTATAATAGAAAAAATAGAATTTAGTTATATGAACTTTTGGTAACAAATCAATCATGAAAATACCAAATTTTGTTCCAAAAAAAAAAGTGAAATTGATCCACAAGTGAAGTAATTCAAATAATTATTAATGAACTAATTATATTTCATGACGAATGGAATTTCGTTTTACGACAGAAATTTCGTCGTGCTTCAGCAATATAGGCAATATCGCCCCGAATAGATGGCGTTCACGGCGTCACAAATTCTCTAAATTTTAAGCTATTCCTCAGCGTGGAGTGGTGGCAGGCCTTAACTGCAGACCCGGGCACTGAACTGGCAAGACAAATGCCACGTCAGCATATCAGAGAAATGAAGGAGGAAGGTGGAACGAGCAACAGAAACAAAAAAGAATAATCCAGAAGAGGAGGAAAACAACAAAAACCGAGATCGTCGTGCAAGAGGCCAGCCACTTGCAAGGTGTTGGCAATCATTGGAAACCCGCATGAATGAAAAACATGTAAGGAATTTTCAACAAAACCACTCTCCCCTTAGATGAGCAGGTTATCGTTTATGCCATATGGTACTGAAACTTATAAATTCTTCCCTAAAAGACCCACAATGTACCTTCATGCCTTTGCCAATTGCCTAACATTTGCCGATGATTCCATGCGTGGCATCACCACCTGCAAAATTAGAAATTAAAATGTAAGCATATTATTTACCAGAGTTTACACAATGCCAAATATTTCGAACGTAGTAACCGTATTCATAAAATTCTTTAACCCCGATTTTCTCTCAAATTTCGTAAATGCTTCGGAGCAAATATGTGAATTCAAATTACTGTACATTTCCATAACTGCGCAGTAGCAAATTAATCGCATTGCTCGCGAGCTAACTGAGTGACTACCGATTATCTATGAAGTATAAATGAGTACATTTATTTTTCCTTGAGATAGAGGTAAGACAACTCTAAGATTTTACAATTAGTTCTTTTGAATATAGATTCAATATCAATTTGAAGAAGTTTCTTCGGCGCTATTCAATTAATTAGTCAATTTAATTTAGACATTTACACTTAGTTAATGGGCAACTTTGTCAGGATGCCACCATCTGCCAATACCTGATGATAGATTTGATCAACACCAATGAGTAACTTTTTGCTGTCCAAGTTCAACGAGTGGGTATTTTTATTTTACTGTGTTCTTTTACTATGCTATCCTAAGAGTTACTTCAGCATTCAAGTCGAAGTTCCATGATAAACATAGTTTCAACCAAGTCATAAATTTTGGAAAGTGCAAGAAATCTTAAACTAAACACCAATTTTGAGCCGGGCAATGTAAAATTTACCGCATATTGCGGTGTGAATTTTAGAGGGCAAGTTTTGCTCGTTTCCTTATATCCTATTCAGCCACTTAACCTCAAAGCCATTTCAAAACAGATTGTGCATGCACCAGTTTGGGCCAAAACAGATTTCATAAATTTGAACTGATGGATTAGTCACTCCTAATAGTTATGAGCCCTCGCCACCATATTAAGTTGTCTGGTGTAATCTTCATGGTAAAAGTAGTGATTATACCTCTTAATAAGCATATTATGCATAACGTATTTTTCAAGTAATCCTCCGATCATGCCACTCACACTCAGGGCAGACAGGTGGCCTCTGTAACATTTTCCTCAGATTTGGCCCTACGCGCGATAACAGCTAATCCTTACCAAGGCTCTCAGTAAGTCAGACAATTCACCAGCATTTGGCTCCGGTCCCTAATGGCCTTCTAAATCGGTTTAGGAGCTTCTTATGCCAGCGCCGGGAGAGTCGAACGCCGCCAAGAATTATAAGATGCAGTGCCTCTAAATTTTGTCCGGGCGCGGTAAGAGCTATTATAAGACAAAACCCACTCAAAAATCAAAAGAATTCGACAACAAAAAGTTCAAACAGTGTGCGTTGTTGCCATTAATTCCTACAACGGCAACACCAGCATATTAGAAAAGGCCTGTAAATATACATACGTAAATACTATACTGACAAGCACTCATTTCAAAAGGAATATAAGCAAATGATTTTATTGGGGTTGTGGTCAGGTTGTGAAGAGAAAGTTTACAAAAGAGTAGACGATCGAGATGCGTAAATATTTATTGCACAGGATAGAAGTACGAAGGGCAGTTCAATTGCCAGAGAGATAGGGGCAATGTTAGCGGGTCTGAAGACATAATGCACGTCGATGATTCATTCACACGGCGGCCTAATCTTAATTTATAACACCTCAAAACAAATGTCAGTCAGACTGTGTAATATCTACCACCGCTGAATACATGCATTGGTTTTTTATTCATACTTAATATGTTGATGAAACTTGGATGATAGATGTGTGATTAGATTATATTATATTCGTCGAAACTTTGAGAAATAACAATCTAATGATGGTTAAAACAGCAATGTTATGAAATCGAAGAAAAATACAAATTCAGAATACAGCAATGACAACAGTGAGGAAAAAATTCTGTATAGACGAAATGAAATAGCGCAGTCCAGTGCAACATAACATCATGCAGCATTACGATTATATAAGAAATTAAGACGGCAAGAATCTGCTGCGTCAGCAGAGTTCCAACTGCAGAGTGCTGGTGTAGATGGCACAGTCGCTGTACAGATTTAATGCCTCTAAATAGTCAGTCAAACTATGTAATACCTATCACCGCTGAATCCATGTGTGATTAGATTAAATCATATTCAACATAACTTTGAGAAAAACAATTGAAGGATGGTTGAGATAGCAATGGTATGCAATCAAAGCAAAATACAAAGGCAGAATACATCAAAGACAAAAATGAGGAAAAAATTCGATAGACAAAATGTCGTGGGAGGGAGAGTCCGTGGGCACACCGAGGCATGGAAATGCGGACTGTATATACGATATGAAATAGAGCAGTCTAGTGTAATATAACATCAGCATTACGATTATATAAGAAGACGGCAAGAATCTGCTGCGTCAGCAGAGTTCCAAGAGCAGAGTACTGGTCGAGATGGCACAGCTAGTCGCTGTACAGATTCAAAGCCTCTAAATAGATATGTTTAAAAAATTGGAGTAGGTAACAGTTTATTCAACTTAAATTTCTCATAGTTCTTAGTTCAAAAAATTGTATTAGAGATGACTTGCTGGAGTGTAATTAGCTAAATCAAACCGAACTCCAAAAAAATTCAGAATGAACATGACGTCGCAGGTAACAGTTTCTTTTATTGAGAAGGGCTAAACTTCAATCTATGCGATAACGTTGATAACTTATTTTGAATTTGCGCATCTGATATCATGCAAATTCATGTATAGCTGAACATTGGAAATATAAACAAATGCTCTAAAAAGACGAAGTAAATGACGAAAATGCAAAGTCAAGAATAAATATTTTAGCATTTCATACAGAAGAATCCCTTAATTTCAGGATTTAATTAATTAATATAATAATTAGAAGATTTGAATGTTTATGTACATAATTTAAGTCAGTTAAACATCATTTAGTCCATTGAGACTTGAGCGAATAGATCATACAACAGAAAAAAAAAACAAATTTACGTGGACATTTCTTGTTATAAACTGACGATAAACCAAGACTCGAGTATAATTGATCTTTCGGAGCACAATTGACTTTGATAATTAATTAGCGAAAAAACAAGGTGCCATGGTAACCCTCATTCAACATGAGTCGTCATCTACAATTTTTGAAACATTCAACTTATGCATAATCGAACACTAGCGCATGTTTAAAGCTCAGGCAATATAAATATGTAGCATTTTATTACTTCTTTCATTGATGTCATTAACGGGGCATAGCTGGATCTGATATAATTCTCAGTACAACATGACAACTGAGAAAAACTTCGGAATTATCATTTAAAACCAAGAATGTATTAATAGTGTAAAATCATTATTCCATCATTAAAAATAAGGTTTATTGTTATTTTAGACTCGTATTAGGTGCTAATACTGTAAAAATCAAAATAAAACATTCAAGAATAACTTTCTTTCAAACCAGAGCTATGTTACGAAATATAGCAACCAGCATTATAAGTAAACTAAGGTATTTCAGAGAATGCATTTACCCTGCGATTTCACAATAAGTGCATGTGGTACATTCAATAAATAAATACCCAAACTGAGAACAACACACGCGTGTAACAGATAACATTCTGTACGTCCCGACACAAAACAGTCCGCTCTTTTGTAGTGCGCGGCACGTAAACATTATTATTGTCCGGCTATAACTTCAAAGGCTCGGCAACAGTAAACAATCAAGCTGTCCTATGTTTATACAGGTTTCCAATTTACAAGCGATCGTCCACAAAAATACAAGAACATATAAGTTTATTTTTCACGCTTGCTTGTGTGTGCCAAATACAGTGGATGAATCAACTATATAATACGAGTTTAGTGATTGCAAAAAAAATTGCACCCAAATGACAAAGCTTTAAGCAAGAGTTGATATTTCAATTAATCAGTTACATAATATAATACTTTTTTTCAAACGCATCAGTTTCTTTCCACTTGATGAATCGTCTTGAAACGACACTGTTGCCATGATGTATATAAGGTTGAATGGTTCTTTACTCAGCCTCTGTGTCCAGTAATTGTATATGATTTATTTCTCAACCCGTAAAAACCAAGTGGGCGACGGTTTTCCGGTATCGCAACATTCAAGAAATCAAAATAACTCAAAAGGAACCAAGTATATTGAAAAAAATACATCCAAGGAAAATAAGAAATAAACCCAATTTTAATATTTCTTCCGCTTCAACGGAAACAATAAATTAGACAAGGTAAAAACCATTTTCATTAGTGTTAAAATTAGGATTAGAGATTGCAAATTTTCGGACAAGACAAATTAATATGCTGATGGGCTGATGGAAAACCACCATTATATTACGACTCACAGAATGCATTCATTTCAACACACTTTCCTCCGTGCATTTAATTCGTGAGGGGATATGAAGGCTCCTCACAACAATATAATATTCAGTGCTACTTCTGGTAGCTCAAAAATGTTAATTATTCATATAAATAACGATGCTTTCGTGATGAACATTTCCCGGTCCATCCAATCCATCAGGGAATAAAACTTTTCCCACCATGTTAGAGGATGAAGACATGGCATGTTGCGATCATCTACGTGTGCAACTGCCGTCTGACGGAACTGAAATACATCGAGCAAGGCAGGAGCTGACAATATCTGGTGCGTTTCATATTCATCTTCCATACGCGGCATGGGAGCAGCGACTCAACGATTTCGTGGACTGTCTCATACGGTTGTTTTCACCTAC